>NC_134571.1:62444146-62601646 GCF_050947875.1 Dermacentor variabilis | reverse complement strand
CAGGTTCGCACGGGACACTGCAAAGTGACTTCGGGAGAGTTCACATTTTTGTTCTCGTTCCCGGTAAGCGTTAGAACTACGCTGAAACTCAACCGCTCAGTCAGCAAGCACGGCACAACCCTCACTAAGCCCTGCCAGGCTCTTTCCCCTTTTTATACCACTGCCTAGTTCCTTACAGTAGTCTAGCATCACTCAGAACGCGTCCACAAATTGAAAACTTGCACTAGAAAGCATATCATCACTTTGAAACACTAAACAAAAGCAATAGGTTAAAAAAATCCTGCCTCAGGAAAAAAAACATCAGTAACAAACAATTTTGAGGCTGATTCCTACGTTAGGGGCTTCGACTTAAGCCATCGGCGTTACCGTTGAGACTCCCCTTTTTGTAACGCACCTCAAAGGAATATTGTTGTAAAGCGAGGCTCCAGCGCAGGAGGCGGCCATTTTTGGGAGAGATGGTCTGCAGCCATTGGAGAGGGCAGTGATCCGTCTCAATGATAAACCTCGAGCCGGCTAGATAGCATGACAATTTCTGAACGGCCCACACGAGACACGCACACTCTTTCTCGGTGGCGCTATACGCCTGCTCACGACTGGTCAGCTTACGACTAGCATACAGGACGGGGTGTTCTACTTCTCCATTTTCCCGTTGGCACAGTACAACGCCCATGCCTCGCTCACTAGCATCGCACTGAACAATGAACCCTTTTGTATAGTCTGGCGATCGTAGCACAGGCTGGCTTGTTAGGGCACTCTTTAGGGCGCTAAAAGCTCTTTCCTTTGTCTCGTCCCAGACGACTGTTTGAGGCTCTGTCTTTCTTAGAGCATCCGTCAGGGGAGCCGCGATATCAGAGTACCTAGGGATGTACCTCTGATAGTAGCCGGCGACACCTAAGAACGACCGAATATCGGTCTTTGTGCGCGGTTGCGGAAAGTCTCGCACAGCGGCCACTTTTATTTCAGAGGGGCGGCGACGACCCTGACCAATCACGTGACCGAGGTAGACAACCTCGGCCTGTGCTAACTGGCACTTAGGAGCCTTTACTGTCAAGCCTGCTTCGCGCAGGCGGGTTAGCACTGCCCGCAAGTGTGTCATATGCTCGGACCAGGATGCGGAGAATATCGCTACGTCGTCTAGATACGGTAAAGCGAATTCTTGCTGTCCCCGCAACACTTTATCCATGAGACTTGAAAAACAGTATGGCGCGTTCTTCAAACCAAAACTCAACACTTTAGGACGGAATGTTCCCATTGGTGAAATGAACGCCGCATACCTACTAGCCTCTTCTGTAAGTGGAACCTGCCAATAACCCCTGACAAGATCTAGGGTGGAAATAAACTGAGCGCTACTAACTTTCTCAAGGCGCTCCTCGATGTTAGGGATCGGATAAATTTGATCCTTAGTGATGGAATTAAGCCTGCGGTAGTCGACGCAAGGACGAGGTTCCTTGCCCGGTACCTCAACTAAAATCAAAGGGGAGGTATAATCACTCTCACCTGCCTCAATAACACCGAGCTGTAGCATTTTCTTTACCTCAGCCTCCATAATATCGCTCTGGCGGGGTGACACCCGATACGCCTTGGATCGTACTGGCTCTGGGGAGGTAAGTTCTATATCATGAGTAAGTACCGAAGTCCTACCAGGCCTCTCAGAGAACAGACCTTGAAACTCTTGTAATAGCTGGTGTAGTTCGGTTTTCTGCTCAGGCGACAGCGGTGCTTTACTGATAAGGTCACTAATGACTTGACCGGTGTCTTCCCTGTTCGTCACTGAGCCTAGTCCCGGAAGCTCGACCGGAAGCTCTTCAGGAACGTTTACCATCATGCACACCACTGCTTCCCTTTGTCTATAAGGTTTGAGCAGATTACAGTGGTAAACTTGCTGTGCTTTCCGCTTTCCTGGCAGACTTACCACGTAGTTAACGTCCGACAGTTTCTGAACAATTCGCGCTGGGCCCTCCCACTGCACGTCTAGTTTGTTGTTTAGCGATGTGCGCAATATCATGACCTCATCGCCAACCTCAAAACGACGGGCCCTGGCTGTCCGATCATAATAAACCTTGGCCCTCTGCTGGGCCTTTGTCATTGCTTCACCTGACAACTCCTGTGCCCTTCTTAAGCGTTCGAGGAGCTTAAGCACGTACTCCACCACGACTGGGTCGTCGCCCCTACCTTCCCACGATTCTCGAAGCATGCGAAGCGGAGATCGAAGCGAGCGACCGTACACCAGTTCAGCTGGCGAAAACCCCGTAGCCGCATGCGGCGCGGTCCTTAAAGCAAACATCACCCCAGGCAGACACAGCTCCCAGTCAGTTCGATGTTCAAAACACAACGCTCTCAACCCGCGCTTCATGACGGAGTGGAGCTTCTCAACGGAATTCGACTGTGGGTGGTACACTGAGCTGTGTAACAGCTTTACCCCACACCTTTCGAGAAAAGTTGTCGTCAAAGCGCTAGTAAACACTGTGCCCTGATCTGATTGGATTTCCGCAGGAAAACCAACTCGCGCAAATATGGACAGTAGTGCATTAACTATCTCAACTGAGCTGAGTTCTTTAAGCGGCACTGCTTCAGGGAACTTTGTCGCTGGGCAGATCACAGTCAAAATGTGTCTGTACCCCGTGGCTGTTACCGGCAGAGGTCCCACAGTATCAATAACGAGCCGTCTAAAAGGCTCCGTAATGATAGGTACCAATTTCAACGGCGCCCTCGATTTGTCCCCTGGTTTGCCCACCCGCTGACAAGTGTCACATGTCCTCACGAAATGGTCTGCGTCCCGAAAACACCCTGGCCAATAGTACTCTTGCAAGAGACGGTCCTTAGTTTTCTTAACTCCTAGGTGTCCGGACCACGAACCCCCATGCGACAAGCGCAACAGATCCTGACGATAGCATTGAGGCACGATCAGCTGATCGAACTCCACTCCTCTTCGGTCTAGATACTTCCGGTACAGGACTCCACCTCTTTCCACAAAACGCGCAGTTTTCCTGGCGATACCTTCTTTGACATTGCAGCGCACGTTTTCCAGGCTGCCATCCTTTTTTTGCTCGGCTATCAAAGCCGACCGGCTGACTTTTAGCAACCTATCAAGTCCGTCTGACGTAGGCGCGATGAGCAAATCAGTAGATAGCTCTTCTAACTTTCCCGAATCGGGATTTTCCTCTCCAGTATCTGGCGCCTTCAACGCTACAGACTCAATTTTATTCAGTTCGGGCGTGCTCTGAATATCAGCTTGCTGCGCCTCTGACCCTTTTTCGTTGTTTGATAACGTCGGCCCCGCAACTACCGCCTTTGCAGCGAGCTCCCGAACCTTCGATCTGGTTAAGGCCTGAACACTAGCTTCACCAAACAAAAGCCCCTTCTCGCGCAGGAGGTGATCGGACCTGTTTGAAAATAGGTACGGGTACTGGGGTGGCAGCATAGATGACACTGCCGCCTTCGTCTCAAGCGCTCCGAAAGGTCCTTCAATAAGCACTTTTGCTACCGGCAGACACACGCTATGAGCTTCCACGGCTTGCTTGATCCATGCGCACTCGCCCGTGAACATATGGGGTTCTACATAAGACGGGTGAACTACATCCATCGTAGCTGCGGAATCGCGAAGCACTCGGCACTCTTTCCCGTTCACGAGGAGGTCTCGCATGTAAGGCTCGAGAAGCTTCATGTTCTCGTCAGTGCTGCCTATTGAAAAAAACACAACTTTTGGTGTTGTTTCCGGACACTGCGCCGAAAAGTGACCCGGCTTCTGGCACGTATAACAAACGCCCGCTCGCCTCATCTCGAACCGCTTTCTGCGTTTGGCTGCCGCCGTCTCTTTACGTCTGGTCGGACTGCTTTCACTCGCATCCGCACTACGCGTGTCCCCCTTTAATCTCATGGGTGTGAACTTTGGCCTCTCAAACTTCGAGCCAAATTCACCCTTTTGACCGTCCTTAGCTCCGCGAGCCCGACGCGTCACAAACTCCTCGGCTAGCTCAGCGGCTTTAGCCACCGTACAAACGTCTGGCCTATCCAAGACCCAGTATCGCACGTTCTCCGGTAACCGACTATAAAACTGTTCTAGCCCGAAACACTGCAGAACTTTATCGTGGTCACCGAACGCTTTTTCTTCTTTGAGCCACTCCTGCATGTTTGACATAAGCCTATACGCAAACTCTGTATATGACTCACTTTTGCCTTTCTCATTTTCCCGAAACTTCCGACGGAACGCTTCCGCAGACAGCCGGTACTTTTTTAGCAGACTCGATTTTACTTTGTCGAAATCCTCTGCTTCCTCTCTATCCAAGCGAGCGACTACGTCGGCCGCC
Organism: Dermacentor variabilis; assembly: GCF_050947875.1. NCBI lineage: Eukaryota > Metazoa > Arthropoda > Arachnida > Ixodida > Ixodidae > Dermacentor > Dermacentor variabilis. The sequence goes on along the minus strand of NC_134571.1, from coordinate 62,597,339 downwards.
TCGCCGGGTAACAAAGTGAGCAAGCGCTGTGGCCACGTTTCCCGAGAGAACCCCTGCTTCTCGCACGTTCGCTCAAAGTTAACCAGGAACAAACCAATGTCCTCTCCAAGCTTAAACGGCCGCATCAGGTCAGTCATTTTGAACAATACTCGTTCTCCTGCACCGTGTGCCTGACTTCCATTACGAGCGCGTTCCATCTCTATCTCGAGACGCTTCATTTCCAAAGCGTGTTGACGGTCACGCTCTTTTTTCTCTTGTTGCTCTCGCTCTTCCTGTTCTTTACGTTCGCGCTCTTCTTTTTCTTTTTGCTCTTTAAGTTCGCGCTCCTGTCTTTTTGCAGTCTCTCTCTCTTCAATGGTCTCAAGGCATTCCGACAGCTCGTCATCCTCAGCCTCCAACTCAAGAATAGCCTTTATCAGTTCTGGTTTTCTTAGTTTGTCTGAGACATCCAGACCCAACTCTCTTGCAAGCTCCAACAATTTCGGTTTGCGCAACGACTTCAAATCCATGGCTGCTCTGAATGCTGCTTTCTCTACTGCTTACTATTGTCTTGCCGCAAACTAACCCGGCAGCAACGACAACCACAATTACCAGCTCTGTTTCTGACACTAACAAAAGCCTGGCAAAGCTCAGAAGAAGAAAGTCCCGCACTCACCAAACCTCGCAGCCAAGAGTCCAGCGCAGTCGTTCCGCTGCAGGCAACCAGTCATCACACAGGGCTCGTTGCACTGCTCCCGGATCGTCGTTGAGCTGCTCAGCATACAGTCAACTGCATCTCTTCGCTGCTGGCCTCCGTTGTCGCGATCTCACCGCTGGCAGACAGTTGTTTGAAGTCGTAGGCGATCTCACCGCTGCCAACCAGATGTTTGGATCGGACTGCTGGTACGATCTGTTGGGAACTCGGCGCTGACGCCCGTGGTTGTACCTGGGTCGCAAGCCCCAAGGGTAGCGTTGGCCTGGCGGCCTGGGGTACAACTGGAAGCATCCGAAGGTCCCGGCAAAGCATGAGTCGACTGGTAACAACGAAACAACTTGTTTATTTTAACATCGCAAAGAGTTGGCGGTCAGGTTGACCGAAGTAGAGAGACGGGAGAGCACTTCACTCAACAGAAGAAATCGGAGCCCTCTTTTTTTGCGTCCGGGGGCAGCTGTTTTTATACTCTCGCAGTTGAGGGCAAGAAGGAACCCCTCAAAAGACGAGCACGTGAATGTACAATGGGCTAATGGTGACGCACACTGTCGTAGCGATGCCGTAGCACCATGACGAGCACGATCTCGTAGCACCCTGTCGAGCACGATCTCGTAGCACCCTGTTGTAGCGCTGCCGGTCGGGCACAATGACTGTAATGAGAGGATGGTCCCTGCTTTGGCATCGCCTGTTTCGGGCACAATGACTGGAATGAGAGGATGGTCCCTGCTTTGGCATCGCCTGTTTCGGGCACAATGACTGGAATGAGAGGATGGTCCCTGCTTTGGCATCGCCTGTTTCGGGCACAATGACTGGAATGAGAGGATGATCTTTTGCGGTCGCATCGCCGCAGTCGCGCCTGGAAACACCTGCCGATGAGTGTTGCGGCGACGACGATCGGGCCAAAATGTCTGCCGCCCCGCCGCAGTCGCGCCGGCAAAACCACGTGTCGCAGGCGAAACGCAACAAAACCAGTGTTTTCACAAGGCACATCCGCTTAAAACGAAGGTTGGAACTAGCACTAGCAGTGCCGTGAAATGCACTGTTTTTCCACTTATTTTTCTGGCAAACGCCTTCTTTATGTATTCAAGCTCAAGTTACTGTACGACTGTACACCAACGCAAGTTAGTCGAAAACCTTGGAAACGCATATGTTGAAACTGGTGCCACCCTTACAATTCGTTCCAATTGGACATGACTTCAATTCCACAGGCTACAATTCGTAAATTGCAATGTGGAGCGTAAAGTAATTAGTTTAAAATGTAATTAGGAAAACTTATTCAAATATGCGCTTGCATATTTATTTTCATATAACGTCTGCCCTGAGAGTAATCAATCTCAAGCAGTCGAATTGCGCTACTTTTGACGGGTAATTTTTCAAATTATGTTAACGATAAAATAAAACACCCCGTATATGTCGGAAGACGTTTGCTTGGTTACTCCTATGTTTAAAAAAGCGCTAGCGAAGTTTTGGCGAAGGCAATGCCAAATTCACTGCCGTTCTGTGATGCCGCCTTGTTAACAAAGCATGTGCGATAGACCGGGGGAAAAAAAGAAGGACTGCATATTCGCAAACCCGATGTTCCTCGTATCCGGTGCACGAGTGGTAGGCGAAGAATACGTCGTGCGCCCGGCCCCTAGTTGGGTGCCTGCTCAACGACATGACCGCTTGGAAGAGGGGCATGATGATGAACGCCCCGTGTCGACTCTTCATCGCCCATCTAACTGCAGGATTGAAGAGCAGACGGTTGCTGGAGGCCCTGCGTTTAGGTGAAACACGGAGTCGGCTCGTTGACTTGCGCCGGCTGCGAACCGTCTTGCACACATGGTACGAAAAGAGATAGGCATAGACCATCCACTAGCTTTCGCTTTGCGAAAATGGAAATGTGTTAAATTAGTAGACTGTAACGGCGATTTGTTCATGTCCTTTGTTCTATCATGGAAGAGCCCCACGCAACGAGTGTAAAGCCTTCGGAAACGGCCCACCCATTCTTGCGAGCAGCTAGCTTAAAGGTCAACCCATTCACTCCTCCCCGGCCAGTGCGCATAGTAAGATGAAAGCATGGCCATCGTGCTCTCTGCGTGAAGTACTTAAGAATTGTAGCAAGTTGGGCGAGCTGATAAGGTTGCACGTGTACAGTCAACCAAAAAAGTTTACGGACCGCGGGATCTCAGAAAATTCAAAATAAACGAGCAGCCTTTAAAAGCAGGAAGTGAAATTGACCATCACATTGTTGTCCGCATATTCCACAAAAGGCTAGAAATGGGAATAACAGGCTGTGTCTTGAGACTGAGGAGATATTCAGCTTTTTGTCAGATCTCTTGGTCCGTAAACTTTTTTGGTCGACTGTACATAAAGCGCGAACGCTACTCTACAATACTAGCAATAAAGTTCCAGTCGTGAAGAATTTCGCCCATACGGGCGCACGCTTGAAGCTCGCAAACGAGCAGGATTGCCGCATCCGATTGGATGCGCTGACCTGAAGTGTCGCGTTGCGACGGGCATAAGCAGGGCCAAGGACTTCACATCAATCTCTGTTTCCTCGGCCACCAGCTGCACCGCGGGTGTACTTCCGGTGCTGTGGCTGACCAGCATGTCGATCCTGCACAGGAGCGCCCCATGAACGCGCATGCGTGGATTGCGTGGAACGCGCATGCGTGGAGAGAAAAACTGCGCCGATTTTCGCTTGAGTTTCACAAATATAAAATATTTATTGGTGACTTATTGCGGTGTTTCGAGCAGGTTGTCAATAAGCAAACCCGCGGTGTTCTTTGACGGCAGAGGTAAAAAAGGTCGTCGCTCTCCATAGTACTCACTTCTTGATGCCAAGTTTCTTGAGGAAATCGACGAGTAGACTGGTTTTCTCGTCGCAGCTATGCCACCAGTAGCCGGTCTCCAAGCTGAACTTAAAGTCTGGTGCGAAAACGAAAGAAAAAGGCTACGTATTAAGTAGAGTCGCAAGCGTCAATTTGAGAGCGTTCAAACGAGTCGGAGGTTTACCTCCCACGCATACTAGTCGCCACGAAGAATTGGGAAAAAGTAAAGAAATGTGTAAGAGCTCGAGTGCTCAATAGAGCAGAATATAGATATAGCTAAGCTGCAACACCGGACATAAAGCATGTTTCTCCCATCTAGCGACCGCAAAACATTCCGAACAGTGCAGACGACAGGACATTAGGTATACAAGCAGGACAAATACGTTGTTTGTACATCTCCTTGTCCTTTCGTCTGTGCTGTCAAACAGACTAGGCTACGTTGAAGCGCCTGAGCTAATTTTATTTTATTGCTTTTTTAGCCTGTTAAAGCCGTTATCCCTAATCGTCTCATACCTTTTGTACATCTGTACGAGTTCAAAGAATCACTTACGTAGTCCCGTGCCAGTTATGGGATACTTACACAGTAGCACTGCGGCTCCTGAACTCTAGCAAAGGGCCCTCGATAGACTCCGCGTGGATCTGCTCCGTTGACACACTTAATGAGGAGCGTAGTGCGCCTTCGAAAGAGCCTCCGGAAGCGTTGCGCGATACATTTTTAACGCGATAGCGTTAAGGAGCTCGTGTCGCAGAAAAGCCGGTGTCGTCAGCGTCGGTGTCGGCGTCGGCGTCCGCGGCGTTGGCCGTGAGCGATAAATCACGGCAGGCACTTCATAAATAAAAAGCAACTTCCAAGATGGGCTGGGTGGGAATCGAACCAGGGTCTCCGGAGTGTGAGACGGAGACGTTACCACTGAGCCACGAGTTCGATGCTTCAAAGCGGTACAAAAGCGCCTCTAGTGAACGCGGTGTTGCCTTAGAAACGAGCTGTTTCTAAGGCTCAGGCGTGCGTCGCTTGCTCAGGCGCACATTTCGTTGTCGCGCCGAACGCTGCGTTGCTCGACGCTCACCGCGTCCGATGCGGGGCGCGTAGTCGCTGCGCCGTAGCCCAATACCCCTTGGCGGGTCGACGGGAACGCTGTCGCGTTCCACTCTTGAAGGCGAAGCTTAAGCGTCCTCCAATTTTTGTATTTCTACGCGAAGCTGCATTCGTGGCTCGGGTCTGGATCTACAGATAGTTTTTCTTTTCAAAAAATTTCTCGATTATTAAGTGTCAAAACCACGTTCTCATTAGGAGGCACGTCGTGGTGGGGGAGTCCGGAATAATTTTGACCACATGGAATTCTTCAACGTGCTCCCAATGCGCGTTACACGAGCGTTTTTGCATTTAACTTCCATCGAAATGAAGCCGCCGAAGCAGGGATTCGATTCCGTGGCCTCGTGCTTAGCGGCGCAACGGCAGAGCCACTAAGCAACCACGGCGGGTTTCTAGGTTGTGAATGTTTCTGTTAGACGCACTGAAGGGGTTTACCTTGGTGTGGCCGGAGTTTATGCTGCCGGTGAGGCGGACGGAGCTCCCGGAGATATGTGTGCGCGCGCGTGCAAGAGCCTATAAGCCTGGCAGATCAGTTGCGCATTTCTAAAAATTCATGTCACCGATGCGCCCCCGCTGCAATATTCTCCTTGTAGTTCGAAGTGGCGATATAGCACAAACGAGTAGTTAAGAATGCGCGACGATCGTAACAGCGTGTATAGATCGTTCTGCTACCGAATAAGTTGCGCTGTTCACTTTTACAAGCGTTCAAATCGTTACGCTGTACATACACAGCCAAAAGTTCTCGTTTGCTAGACGCACTTTCCGTCCCCGAATGAAGTAGTTTTGGTTAGTAGTAACAAGATACCGAACAGTGTGAACTACACTTGTCCAGTTGTCGAGCGGCCCGCTGACTTCGCGAGCGTCTGCAGCAGATGCAGGTACTGGGTTTTAAATTTGTTCCATAGCGATCTTTTTGATCTATAGGTCGAGCATACGGCATGGGCATGTGCGTTGTCTTATTGCAGCGTTAGCCCTTTGTTTATGTTTTTTCGCGAATCAAGGCAACTAAATCGGCCGGTTGACAATTCCAGAAAAGTTCGGGCAATCCTCTACGACGCACTCACCCATTTTACAGATGTTGTGCCCCCCCAGATAGCCGCCATGTTCTTTTGAGCGATCGCCTTTGGGTACTACTGATGCACAGGGAAGAGAGGCAATGCCCAAGCAATAAGTTTATGTATCATGCTGGCTTACCGACGACACTGACCGCTTTGTTAAGCCACGCCATCGGTCTCATACAGGAGGCTAACGTATAAGAATAGCACAGAACGATGCGATGCTGGTGCCAGACGCAAATTATCTAGCGCTTGGCACTTAGATGCTTTGGGGTTGCAATGGGTCGGTCCGACCCGAGCACTATGTTTCATTTCCCACGCCAAGCGATCAGATGGAACATTTTCCAATTCACGTGGGCAATTCGCAAACGCTGCTGCTCTTTGTCGAATGGAAAACGATGCAGCCAAAGTAGTTCATACGCACGCTATTTCTACTCTACCTTCTGCTGTGCCCAAGGGCTACACAGTGGTTTCCCGACTACATTGTATGAACTGATATCACGTAAGTGCTTTGTAGGAGGAGCTAAAACATTCAAATCATTCCGCTGCACGCGACATCAACACACTCAAGCAGCAACGCCCCGGCTCGCCCAAGCCAGCGAGTACGAAAGTATCGCAGAGTGGCCCTTTCCTCCTCGCCCGTTGAAAAGGCCTATAGTCGGAAAGAGTGAGTACTGTTATCGAGCAGGACATGCCACTCCGAAACCTTCAACTGAATTTGGCGTTGTTTTTTTGTTTTTGTTCCACGTGCCATCTTTCTGATTAATTGCGTAATGCAGAAGACGTAGTGCAGTAAACACAGAACGCAATACTGGCAGTTGCACATGAAACAAGTTGGCTCAGAGCTTGATGTTTGTTCTGCAATTACACTTTTCCACTAAGAAGTCAGGAGGGTCTGAATGACAAGGGGTCCATGAGGGTTTATGACGGTTGAATGAGCCAACGTCTCAGCTGCGCTATTGCGGTTAATTTCACTCGCTATGCCTCAGCCGCGATCCAGGCGCCCACCCAACGCTTCCCATCTCATCGCAGACGGACGCATGATTCACTCTTAACCTCGCTCCACTTTGCTGCTCCACTTTCCTCCACGATTCCTGCTACAAGTGAAATTTTTGTGAAAGGAACGGTGTTCAACACGAAATTACAAAATATATGGAACGGTGTTTAATATCGTAACATTCTTACTTCCTTAATTGTCATAATAAATGTGCAGAACTATGCTACAATGAAATATACATTTTTTCCGGAACGCTGTTCCACATACCTGTATCTATTATCTGTAACATTCTTGCACATACCCGTGACTGGAACCATGCGTTTAAATCATCCAACATAAGCTTTGGATACTTAACCATGGGACGATTCGCGTCATGAGCGGTCGTTGGGGAGGCGGCAGTGACTGCCCGAGTGCAGTGTGGGCCAAAGAAGAGCATTGTATGACGGCCGTTTCTTCTGTGCAGGCCAAGGACTGACGGCAGCGTGATGAAAGCTTTGTAACATCACGTTCTGCAGCTGCAGGTGGCTTGTATACGCCCGGAGCCGTGTGGCGTGCGATGCACGCAGCCACTGAAGATGGAAATCAGTTTTGTTTTTACAGCGAACCTGTTTAAGCGGACCCTGTGCCCTCATTGTCGGACTTCACAAAAAAAGGGGGGGCTAGGTGACATAGTGGGACAGGAAAAGAAGTGCTGAACAGTGAGAATGCTAACTCATACGCGAATCTTATACGGTTGTGACACGGTGCATTTTCGGCGATCGAGCAAGATCGGCATAGAAGTTATCGGCGATTGATTCCACCCTGCCGCGAAAGAAGCAAATGCTATGCTGGCGATTTGTGGCCAAAGAACAGTGCCCAGCGATTGAAACGAGATTCTAGGAGAGCGTGGCTGCCGGCACTTCTTGCTGGTGCAAGAAGTGCAACCGCCAAAACGATTGCAGAGCCCGCATCTTCAGCGGTGGGCCTAGCGCCCAATATAAGGAGCTTTGGATTAGTGGTTCCGCTCCTAGCATGCCAGCTGCAGCTATAAGAAAACCATGAGTAGCGCGTACTCGGGAGGAAGGAGGTGCCTACCGCGAGCGTCAGCGAGAGTTGGTTCGTGATCGTCGTCGTAGGGCCTGTCTCAAGCGGGAGCAATAAAAAAAGAAGCACTCTTAAAGCATGCTCACCACGCGAAGCACGAAAAAGCGAAAACAAGACTAAAGAATGATGAAAAAATATTTACAATATAGACTTGCGAAGTTTGAATTGCACGGTGTAACACTCGGCGTAGCTATAGGGCAGATTCACTGTTAGACCATCTTCACAGACTGGAAGGGGCGGTGAATCTTTAGTTTTTTTTTATTTCTTTCTTCGTGCGCTCAGTGCTCACACCGTTGCACGCGCGAAGCTTCTATACGCGCGTGCGACTGAAACTATACGGTGAAAGAGAGACCCATGCGTGGCCTTAGAGACCCTTTCCCATCGTCGGAAAAGCTGTGTACCTGCAAGATGGCCACAGAAGATATCCGGTTGCCCCTTATTGCAGTTGTTTTCCCCGTTAAATATACAGTTCATCCCATACAATATTGCAGAAGATATGCTCCTCCGATGTCCAAACATGAACGCGCTACCCCTCTCGAGCACACGTGCATAATTTCTCGTGCATTTTACTCCGAAACAGATCTTAAAAGTAGTGGTTAGCTCCACAGCGGGTGCTGGCAGGCGAGACATCTTAACGCGGCGGGAAACTACGGCCTGTCGCTCTTTCTTGCCCGCTGAATTCAGCGGCACAGCAGCAGAAACCGGAAGCGTTCCGATGCCGCTGTGTTTGTCAAACGGTGATCATGCTTACCGGGCCAGTTGAAGCAAACAACGTCCACGCCATTCTGGTCGAGGAAAGGGATGTTGTAGCTGTAATCCTGGTACTGTCCCGGCGCCCCCGTGAGCAGCAAGGATAGCGGTCGCTCTGTCCGGTCTCCGCGCTCGATGCGGTCCAGCCCAGTGTGCACGTACACAACCGGCACACGAGCGCCCGTGTCGGGTGCCCCCTGGTAGCCGTGGCGACCCTCGGCGCGCCATTTCTGCGCCGCGGAAAGGGCAGGCTGTTGTGGCTCCATCTATGGAGGGCTCTAACTACAAGGAGGAAGCGTAGTAACAGCGGGCAAGAAAACGAGGTACGAACATAAACTAGACATAACGCAATGATGTTTGCGCATGAGGGAGCATTGCGTCACTCAGCAAGTCTCCTCAAGCCATCTCTCGGTGAAGCTATCCCCCTCGCCTTTTCTCTCTAAAAACGTCGTCACTATGTGACCCTGCTCGTTGGACTCGGCCCATATGTGCTTGGTTCCCTACAGTATTTAATTGAGGCGCACTTGTTCGGGTCCTTTGCCAACACCCCTCCTTGTACGTATCCTGCCGATGTGCCTGGGCAACTTTGGTTGTTTATTGGAACGTGTACATTTGCCGTCTTCGTTGCAGCATGCGAGTACGGTAGTCGCAGCCTTTGTCTTTTGGGAAGAGCGTGCGCTGAGCGCGGCTATCGGGGCGGCGGAAAGGCACTTAAAGCTTACCGCGACATAATGACGTGTTGGGCCGACTCTCTTGGTTTCAAATGAACTGCGCAATGCCCATCTCGTATAGTCATTTCCTTCCACCATGGCCTTAGAATATGCGAAAGATACCGAGGTTATAGAAAAATTGCGACAGACCCAAAGCATGTCCCGCTTAAAGCCATAGTTCACTTGGCCTCGGGGCATGCGACGTAGATGCACTCGTGAGTTGTAGTTAACGCGACGTCTTGCGAACGGTGTAGACAGCTAAATCTCCGCTATATTGAAGAAACGTTTAAATGCTAGAATACCAAAGATAAGAGGAACAGGATGGATGACGTCCAGTCTCAGTGTGTCTCGGTATAGGATGGTTAGGATGGCACGCACGCACGCACATCCGCGTCGGACATTATATTTCGCCTTCCGTACGCGCCCTGCGATATTGCGATACTGCAATAGTGTCTCCATGTGCGGCTGCTATGAAAGTAGTAGTGTTCATCCATGTCTTGACACGAGCGACTACTCATTAAATAATGCAAAGTCAAAGAAGCAATTTAGAGAGCTAAAGATACCCAATCTTCAGAAGTACATATGTAAAGAAGCAAAGTGATCGCTCCAATGAACTTTAGATTACCGTATACCGAACACAGAGAAGCAGGTTCAAGAGGGAAAGCGAGGAGAGGCAAGAGCAGGGAGGTCAACCAGACGAGCGTCCAGTTTGCTACCCTACTCTGCTGGTGAGGAAGAGGGACAAAAGAAATAAAGAAGAGATGGAGTGATAACTATTTTCGGAGAGCGTGTTCAGAGAAGCGCCCGGCTTTCTCGGATGTGCGTCTGGGAGAGGCCTTGTGAACCCCGCTTAGGCTAGTTGCACCTCTACAGTTCAGATACATTACAAGCTCCATTATGACGTTATGCCGAGTGGCAAACCACACACACACAGGTGAGTGTCCTTCCGAAGAACAGAACTACCGTAGCTGTGGAGGACAAAAGCGGGAGCGCACTCTTACCTATTTTACCAGTAGGCACCCGGCGCCATACTTGAAACTTCCGTATAGACAACATAAAGGGGTAGAGTGTCAAAAATACAAGCATAGAACAGCGGGCACCACAAGCACTGTCAACGTATATTTTGTAAGACTTTCTTTTTGCGTTGTGCGAATAATTGTTTTTGCGAATAATATCAACTTCCGAAACTTTCCATCTTATAGCTCCCGCAGACACTAGAGGGCGCCACTGTTCCCTAGTAGTTTTTGTAGGAAAGACTGATACGAACATGGCCTCCGAGATCAGATCTCTGAGGCCATGGAACAAGCAGCCAAATACGGCTGTCTTTTGCAAACATACTAGCCTTGTAGAGGTCACCGCACGTGGCAATCTCGATGCGCCGTTCCTTGTAACGGAGCGGAGGCGCGTCACGCAGCAGTTGTCGAATGTTCACCGCAGTGGGCTTAGCTGCGCCAGCCTGATGAACGCACCGCTGGTGACGCGAGCGCGGATCCCGAGCCACGGCATTGGAGCCCAAGCCGTTGCTTTTCGCCAAGGCAACGGGAAGCCAGGCCGCCGGAGAGTGCCGGTGGCGCACCGCGTGTAGTGCAGAGCGCAGGAGGAGGGCCTGCTGGCGTGGTGCGAGCACAGCGACCCGCATGAGGCGGGACGGCGCAACGCCTGCGCCACGAGACAGGCACGTTAGATAAGCACTAGAAACCCGAAGTTCGAGCATGACTTGGCGCGGTTCACGAATCAGTATAGAACGAGCTCAAATATAAGAGTGAGGTGAAACTCTTTACGACCGAAGAATTCGTCACAAGCTCCGCCCACAAACCCGCACTGTACTTACCCGACATGGCATCTGTGTCTCCCTGTTCCGAAAGGGAGTTCCCTCAAAACATTCCCTCGCCACGATCATTCATGTGAGGTCAAACTAATCACTTCTCGTACAGATAGTCTTCGTTTTGCTGTAGCACTTATATCCTGCATTCATCTAGCTTTATTGGTTTGTTATTGTTTATTTCTTGTAGCAACGAACCACCTTTGCGGCGTATGACCCTTACCCGCCGCGGTAGCCCCGTAGCTATGGCGTTGAGCCGCTGTACACGAGGTCCCGGGTTCGACCCCCGTCTCATTTCGATGGAGGCGTAATGCAAAAGCACTCGTGTACTTATATTTAGGTGCACATCGGAAAACTCCGGGCGTTCAACATTAATCCAGAGGCCCCACGACGGCGTGTCTCACAAGGTCGTGGTTTAGAAAGGTAAGATCACGGATTTTTTTATAGCGAAGCTGTTAGCCTCTCGGTAGTCGCTTTCATTCGTGCCCATCCGTGAACAAATTTATCATCATCAGCAATGGCTCATGGCTCCCTCAGCAAGCAAAAATACAATGGTTCATCCCCCTCGTAAGGCAGAGGCTACAGGCACTCAGCAAAGTGAAGCGAACAATGCATACATTCATTGGAATCACGCATATCATCATCAGCAATGACTCCTACCTCCATAAGCAAGCAAAAAAACTTGCCGCAGGTGGTGAACGACCCCACGTCTTCGCATTACGCGCGTAATGCGCAGGCGTGGGATGGTTCCCCACCTGCGGCAAGTTATTTTTCATCCAATTTCATTTACATTACTTTATCATTTCTTTAATTAGTAAGTACGAGTAATTTCCCCTATGTTGTCCTTCGCGTCTGTTTGTTGACTTCTTATGAAATGGTTAATGAAAATCGGGCCCCTCGGTTAATCTCCTTTCTTCTCGTTCGTATGAGTTCCCTTGAATTTTCGGATACACATTTAATAATTACGATATCTTATTTTATTGTCTTCTGTGGCCATTACCGCGTTAATTCCTCCTTGCCTCATCCTTAGCGAAGTACATGCACCACCTGTATGGGAACAGTGAGGACGACAGCCTCCGACGCTCGCAGCCACTGCAGCCTGGGGTTGCAGCGGCAATCTTGAACGGGTCGATGTAGCGGCAACTTCGAGCAGCATTGGGAATCTAGATCACGGCGCGTTGCAAAGCACATTTACCAGCGCTAGCGGGCAAGAGGTATGACTCGGGTGGCACAAATTAGGACAAATGCATGCGTTATTCAAGTACGAAGTATGTACGCATTACCAAGTGCTTCGTCTTTCAGCCGTGATTGTACTTTCATAGCATGATTGATCGCTGTCACGAAACCGCTACTTCCATGTATGGCGACAGAAAAGTAAATAAGCCCATATGGTATAACGTCATGTCTGGCATAACACCGTTCCACTAAGCTCGTGCAAGGGTCCTAGACAAAACAAAAAATACGCTTATGGCTATATATACATATAAACATATACACATATCTATATAAACATATAAACATAAACATATCTATATAAACATATAAACATATAAACATATCTATATGAACATATAAACATATACACATATCTATATAAACATATAAACATATACACATATCTATATAAACATATACACATATCTATATAAACATATCTCGGTGATGTGCTAGTCAGACAAGATGCAAAGGGGAACATATACGCTTTACAGCGCCCGGTCCAGAGCATCTCCGCCTAAACGGCCTCTCTCAGTGCGCCATTTCCAAACTATTGGGCGTATTAATATGAAATAGAATGTCTCTTAGGGGGGAACGTGATCACGAAATCTTAAAGGTATAGGCGTTTGCAGACGCTGTGTCACGTTTTCACATTTACTTGCTGTTCTTCCCTTTGCTTTTGAGGAGACAAACGGTTGCCGTCTTTTAACTGCTAGTCTTGTCAAAAGAATTTTTTTCATAGATAAAGAAACATGAAGGATATGATTCAGAGCTTGACGTAATAGTTCTGCGGAAACCCGCAAGGAGGAGAGAAGTAATTAATAAAGGGGAAATCAGACATCCACCCGTTCGTAGCAATTGCTACAAAGGCAACCAATACGGGTTCCTCGAAAGAAGAGCCTCACAGTTGAAGAAAAATTCGTCCTGGTCCGGGACCCGAAGCCGGCATCACTGCCTTTCCAGGGCAGCCGCTCTACCATCTGAGCTAACCAGGCGGCTAGCAGATGCCAGGGCGAAGTCGCATTTGTATAGCAATTGCTACGAACGGGTGGATGTCTGATTTTCCCTTTATTAATGATTCAGAGTTGTAGGTGCATTAAAAACGCTGTAAAAGTTTTCCAAACAGCCGTCGAAACCTTTGAACGCTCCTTCAAGCAGCGAATTAAATTTCAGAATAATTATGTGCTCGAACAGTCTTCGTGACTGAGAAGGCTATCTGTTCTAATAAGTAATGAAACAAAACCAGGCTTGCCCTGAAAACATTTCTATAAAAATATTTGTATATGTGTTACCTCAAGATGTTTCCGGAAGAGACAGGGGTAGTGCCAGTAAAATATGGCTGCGCGAATTGTTTTTCCATGAAAGCGATGTCTAGAAATATGCGATCGTTAATAAAGCACAATTTCTTCCGGACACCTCGCGGCTCACTAACCGTGGATCACACTACGCTGACTGCACAAGAGTCACGTGGTCGACAGCCTTTCCTACCTCCATCGTGAATCCGATGTGTGGTGGGCATATTATTAAGTCGAGAGTCAGGGTGGCGACCGCTCGCTAAACTCCTCCAAAGATAACAAGGACGGCGTTGAAAAAAAACGCAACAAATTACTTCAGCCATTGTGATGCTTGTGGCCCAATTAAGCGCACTCTCATTCACCCTTACGTTTCGATAGGAGCGTCATCAGCTCTAGGATATATGCCTCGTTGGACCTTTCAATGATCACCATAGCAGTGGCGAACAGCAGTGACCGTCGAATAGACAACTTACTCGTGTCGTGGCTATGGTAGGTGGCAGGTTCTAATTCAGGCAGAGAAGTGGGGGCAAAGTCGAGGATGCATTCGTGTGCGCTTGCATGTGGCGGCTGCCTCTTACAACAGGACCGTATATACGGTCCAGCCACCGGTGGGGATGTGGCAACGCTTGTGTCGCCCAGGACATCGATGTCGAGTGTATGGACCCTAGTTGGGCCAGATCTGTTGCGCAGCTGAGGCGATACAAGACACAGCTCGGAGCCCGGTCCCGTGAGCCTGCTCTGATGCTCGGAGGCATGACGGGACGCAGGAGGGGGTAATTTGGACGGCGGAAGGTGCGGGCTCTCGTATCCCCATTGGCTTTATTTCGCTCGTGCGAGAAAAAACGTGCGGTGCGCTCTGAAAACGAGACGACTGGGGACTCAACGTCAGTTTTCAGGAGGTCTACCAAACTTCTGCTTGCGTAACGGCTTTCTTTTTATGTAGAACTTTTACACAGGGAAGAGCTGCGAGTCGTTCCTAAGCCTCTCCACAGGGAAATATTGCAAGCCTGCCACGACGAAGATACCTCGGGCCACCTCAGCTATACGTGAGCATTGGCACGAATCAACAAGTATGACTGGCGAAGGCTTGCAAAATATCTGAAGCATTGAAATCGAACGTGGTTCGACTGTCATCGACGCGAAGTAACCCCGAACGAACCCGCCGGAATACCTTTGAAATACCGGAAGCACCGTTTGATCGAAATGGGACTGGCCTTCTGCGTCCACTTACAATGTCTGTTATTCGAAATAGACTGGTCATCATCGTGATAGAGTAGCTCATCCGATGCACGGAAACCAAGACACTCCCGAACGATACAGCAGCTGTAGCGACGATTTTTTCTCCGAGAACACTGTTCTGAGGCACGCCACGCAAGCGGTTATAACAGGCAGAGAAACCAAATTTACAGCTGAGCTGAGGAGGAGTGTACTCACGCTCAATGACACGGTGCATAAGACGACGACAGATCATCAACCACAAACGAATCGGTTTAGAGAACTACTCAACAAGACTCTCGTACATACAGGCTCCCCGTGTATTTCAACGCGGAGATCGTCGAGAAATCGGTCTGATCAGCAAGGGCGTAAATGCTTATCTCGATGCTCAGTATAGCGAGTCATCAAAAATAGACTAGCACAGCATTAGGCGACGGCCATTAAATTTATTTTCGAAAGGAATCTCCCATCACATCCAGATATGTAAGCGCAAGGGTTCTGTTGCGCATAAAAGGGCGCCATAAGGAAATTGGGAAATTTTACTACACTGCGGGTCATACATTTGTCAGAGAAAAGAGCTTCAAGAGCATACACCTCCCTACCCACTGCATGTGATCAGCACATGACAACACAAAGACGACGAAAGAGAAGACGGTCTATGACTTCGTCAAATGTTCTTCGAGTTTATGCCAGAAATATGTAAGCTGCACTTTCGGTAACTTTAGTCGCACATCTGAAAATGCATGTACTTTTCTTCACAAAGTAATAATCACACGTACTACAGACAAACGTCGTTGCGGCGATTTGCAACCCCACTATTTTTTTTTTCGTGCCGTAACGCTCGTGTGGAAACCCAATTACTTTGAAGAGAGTAATACTTTGTGAAGAAACCCTTACCTGGTGGCAGCATCTTGCTATGAAGTGCTGCGAGATGTGCCTGCGTGTTCCAATCGCGCGGGTGGTGCAAGGCGGTCCGAGAATTGCGCGTATACGATGTCCTCTGCATTAGAGATTACCCCACACCAGGGACAAAATGCACGCAGTCCAGGTCCGAGAAAAAGAAAAGTTAAACGTTACACATTTCGGGCACGTAAAATCATTAAAGGTATTCTGAAGGTAAGATAAGGTGATCAATAAATGAAGAAGTACATTGAAATCGTCATTTTTGTTTACCAGAAAGCCGCACGTGAATTCTGCGTCGTTCTAATTCAGTGCACGCTCAGAAGTAGAACCTGACTGCCACGGACAGAGCCCCTGCGGCAAATCGGTCAGGTATGCCGAGTTCACGTCAGCAGAGCCAGCGACACCTCGTCGATATACGTCTGTAGGGAAGGATCGCCAGCCTGGCTAGCTAGGAGAGTAGATATAACTAAATGCGACGGCGGTTTATCAAAAGACTCACCGGGTTAATTTCTGCTCAAAATTCAGTAAAATAAATTCAATATCTTTGTGGCGTCTCCAAAAAAATTACCGACGATTACGTTACTTCCTAATGCGAAATTTGAGCGCAGCAAATAAGCTGTTTCACCTTTTCGATAGATTGAGGCAAAGAAATCGAGCAACACATGTATGCGCTATCACAGAATTTTTTTTATTTTTCACACGTATTCCTTTAACAAAGACTCCACTAACAGTTCTTGACAGTCATGAAGGAAGCTTTGTGGTCGGAGAAATAGACTGATATATGTTCGACTTGGTACACCAATGCTTGATTCTCAAAGACGAGATCTATACAAGTGCCTCGCGAGGTTGTCACAGCCGTGGGACGCGTTACGAGCGAGAGGAACGGGATGTTCTCCCGCATAAGTGTTAGGAAATTGCTGTTTGTCTTTATGTCAAGCCGCCACCGATCTGGCTCTCTGATTGCCACCGCACAGGGCGAACGGCAGCGGCAATTTCGGCTCGGGCGGTGCACATATACAGATCCGCCGCCACCGATCTGGCTCTCTGATTGCCACCGCACAGGGGTTGCATTGGAGGAGGAGCGAAGGAAGGAATTAAGTTCGAGACGGCGCTTTGACAACCGGAGACTCGCAGGAAGAGGGGGGAGGGGGGCGGCGTGTACACCCAGCGGCAAACGATGGGGGCAGAAGCGCGCGCAGCAAGCGGACAACACGATAAAGGGAGGAGGGAAGAGATTGCAGCGACTGACTGATGCCGCTGACGCCGATAGTGAGTCAACCCCAGCTGCGGAGTTGGTTTCAGGGACAACGAATAACCGGCGCGTCGGCAACTGAAGAGCACCCTATCCGCCACACAAGAACAGGGGGGGGGGACCCTTTCCTCCTCTTTCTGCATGGCGGCGACGGTGTTCTATGCAGTCACGTTATCTTGACTCTCTAGCGGCGTCAGCGGCATCCAGCGGTATCAGTCGGTCGCTGCTAGCGCTGGGGGGATGAAAGGGGGGCGGAGCTGGTTACGAGGCCGACGACGACGCGAAACCCAGGAACGGACGCCAAAGAGCTGCGCTCTAAAACATCACTTATGTATACACAGGCGAACATTTGCGAGAGAGCCTCTGGGATATGGGCGTCCTCTGTAGACAATTGCATTTTCAAAACGACAGTTGCACAAAGTCCCATGTGCCTGGTTGCGTCAGACTGATGCGGGACGAGAGAGTCTCGTTACACACTGTCCCCTTCCGTCGGAGAGGCCGCTTCTTCCAAAGAGGGAATGCAAGAGGGCCACAGGGTAGGTAACTAAGCTTGCTAATATACGTTTACGTACCGAAAAGAAAAAAAAAAACTACGCGAAAAACAGGACAAGGAACAGAAAAGCGGCAAACCTTATGCTACGTGCGCACAATGACACGGACCATGCACTGACGACAAACAACTGGGGCCCCGCCATTGCCGACTACGTATCGGCCGTTACAAGGGAAGCCATGCAAACCTGCAGCCATAGTCTTCAGTCATCCTAAGGTTCCTAACAGCCACAGAACGAGACACGCACAAAAGGAAGGTAAGCTTACCCAACTTACTGCCTTGACAGTCTTCAGTATACTGGACCGGCTGTATCTTGAATCCAGAGATTGCTGCGAGATTGCTGTATGCAGCGCTCTATAGGCAGCCGTGACAGAGGCTGTGCGTGCGTGACCACTTGGTCTCATGCTATAGTATTATCTGAGGCTTTTAAGACATTGCGTCATGTAAGCGTCGTTCGGATGGCCATAGAACATAGCGCATGAAATAGTGCACCGTTGTATGGAACAGGGCATGCGACGCACGTGACAGCTGCCACGCGGAAAGCATTTGTTCTGTTCCCTCCATAGACTACCTTTCTGCCTAATTCTGTACACAAATCTTCTAGCGTTTTGTGTCTGCAAGCGCGTGTGCGCGCGAGCTTCTGCGCGAGTGGCTCTAACGTTTTCGATGATGGTGATGATGACTTACAGCGTTCAGCGGCTTAAGAGCCAGGTATGGCGAAAGAGGCTCTAACGTACTTATACAAAGGTTGTTCAATAAAGACAGGCTGACGCGCTGAAATTTTGATCCCTGAAAATTAATATTCGGCACATTTATCCCTTTGTATATGCTCCACGCTTACCATTTCTACCGTGCCTAGATCACATAAGTAATCTTTAGACGCCTACTTTAAAGATCGCCTCCACTGCATTTATACGCTTGATTCCTGCCATGTTCGACGTCAAAGCAATGTTTTGTTTTTGTTTTTTTTTCTAACCATTCTCCAAAGCACCGCAACAACCCACTTGCCCGTTTTGCCGTCCAGATGTGGCACTATCGAACTTCATTAGGTACCTCAGGGTACAAAGGAACATTGCTTCGACGTAAAACAAGGTATAGTTGAGACATTGGAGGCGATTTCGAACTATAGGTGTCCAAATGTGGCTTGACTCACGTTATCTAAGTTTGGTAGAGACGGCGTGACGCGTGTATTTCACTTACTGGGTGATCATATACAAATCGATAAAAGTACCGATTAACAATTTTCAGAAATAACCATTTTGGAGCATCTGCCTCAATCATTATTGAAGAACCCTTGTATCATGCTTGATATGTGAATATTACTGCTTCAAATAATATCTCTTATGTGATGCCCCCTTTACCCAATGTCTCATACGAGACCTGTGAGACATTTTAAAATAAATAAATAAATTGATAAATAAATACAATCCGCACAAACACAGAGTAGCCAGTAAAGCGTAATCTGCATACTGTTCAAAAGTTTACTGCGTATCTTTCGTAAAGTGCAAAAGGTGCAGCAAGAATGCAGTGCTGTGTGTTTACGTGCAGTTCACTAAGACATTTCGTTCTGTCTACCTTGCACACACTTACCTAAAGAAAGAAGCATTAATTCTAGCGTTAACGTTTCAATACCACGATCTGATTATGAGGCGAGCCCTAGTTGGGAGACTCCGGATTAATTTTGACCACCTGGGGTTTCTTTAACATAAATTTAAGTACACAAGCGCTCTTGCAGTTCGTCCCCATCGAAACGCGACCGCCGCAGCCGAGGTATCGAACCTGCGACCTCGAGCTCGGCAGCTCGACGCCATAGCCGCTGGACAACCGCGGCGGGTGCACACAGGTTCCTCATTTTCTCACGCAGTGCGCTCAGTCGACGTGGGCGGCACAGTGTCATCGGAAGCGTGAATCATAGGTTAAATGTTAAAGGCAATATATACACGGGCGCCACGACTTCTACAATGACTTTTCTTTACCTTTTTTTTAGCTCGAGGTCGGATCGCGGCCTGAGCAGAAGAAGCAACTGTAATAACTTTATGTTGCGCTACAGCGATAACTAAGTACAACTGAATCACTGAATACGAAGTACACAAGAGTGTTGGTCTATTTCACTGAATGAATCATAGAGCGCTTTTTTGGAAAAAGAGTTTAGCCATGGCCAGCCTACCTTAATTAATGCCCAAAGAACAACTCTTTTCCGATGGTATAGTGATAAACGTAGCCCGTTATAAAAAGGACCGATTTATACGGGATTTACAATGGGTGGAGCGAGAATGGCTATGAATAAGTTAGGCATGCAAGCCATAGAGTCCCCTAATCTAGAGCTTTCATTTATTTTAGTGCAAATGCAACGTGTCACGGAAACTCAACTAGCCCCCCCGCAGACAGCTGTTTCAGCTTTAGAAGCTGAAACAGCTGTCTTCTTGCGGCACAATGACACGCAGAACTGACTGCGTCTAAGAATGGCTGAATAAACAGAAATATAATTGAGAGTAGCACCGGAAGAAAAGTGGTAAGCGTTACTTGTCGACGCGCATTCTGTGATCTAAGAGCGAGAGGAAACGTAACTTACCGGTAAAATAGTTTAGTCCGCTGATATAGCTCGCGTACGAGTGACCCGCTCAAGTGCTGAAGCTGTTGATGATTGACACCCTTTCGCGGTCATCTGGTTACTTTGCGAACAGTTCGACTGCAGCGCCACCGGTAGTTGCAGCAAGCATGTTGGTAGCACGTGGCACCGTTCTTTTCCCTTTTTTTTTTCCACGTAGCAGTGCAGGAATTCAGAACACGAGGGATGACGTCACGGCGGCGCGAAGTTCAGGAAGGCCAAAGCTCTAAGGCAGTCTAAACAGGCCGGTCGATTTCAGGAAAAAGAAAATGCACGATAAATAGTTGATTCCCCGCCCAACTCCGGTTTCCAGCAACAACACTGCCGATCTCGGCGAGATGGACGCGGGAGCTTTGCCTTTTTTGTCAGCGCCGCCGGATGCGCCTGCGTACGCCGTGCCAGCACTGACGGGAGAGCGTCTGTTGACCGCGCACTCGCGCATCGTCGGCGCAGCTGCATATGAGAGCGCCGTAATTTTTTTTGCTTGTAACGCGTGATGCCACTGGCTTCGTTAAATTACGGGGTTTTACGTGCCGAAGCCACTACCTGATTATGAGGAACGCCGTAGTGGGGGACTATGCAAATTTAGACCACCTGTAGTTCTTTAACGTGCACCTAAATCTAAGTACACGGGTGTTTCCCCATTTCGCTCCCATCGAAATGCGGCTCCCGTGGCAGGGATTCGATGCCGCGACCTCGTGCAGCCCAACACCATAGCCACTGGCTTCGTTTTCGGTGTCGTTTGCCGCGTCGATATGACCCCTATGTAGTATGCAATTTTATCGTTTCCAAACAGGTAGCCTGCAAAGCTACCGGTTGGGAATATACCGTGGTGGGGGGGGGGGGGGTTGAGAGGGGGCAGGAAGGACATGACGAACCGTCGCAGTGCGTCAGTACACAAACCAGGAGATTTTGAACACCTTTCCTCGGTCACTGTGTCGCAATTTTACAAATTGAATTTCCTCGCAAC
This sequence comes from Dermacentor variabilis, assembly GCF_050947875.1. Taxonomy (NCBI): domain Eukaryota; kingdom Metazoa; phylum Arthropoda; class Arachnida; order Ixodida; family Ixodidae; genus Dermacentor; species Dermacentor variabilis. The sequence goes on along the minus strand of NC_134571.1, from coordinate 62,576,317 downwards.
TTACAAGGAAGTTATACGGGATCTACACTTGAGGCATGCGGCACATTCGCATTTACCGTGACATCTCCGGTCGCTTATCGCGAGCGTCCGAGATCAGGAAACAGCCAAGCGCGCATGCTCCACACGGCTCGGCCTGCGTGTGATCGACATTAGAAGCGCGATCATTCCTGAGCTTCAGCTCGGCAGAACTTGGTGCGATCAGAAAATCTCGAAGATAGCAGCATTCAACAGCAACAAGATGATTTAAATGCGATTGCATGGCGGCGCATACGTTTTTGGGCTGGTTCGTGATATGCAAGGGCGCCGTTTTCTGTCCCTTCTCTCACATCCTCTGCCACTGCGCTGTTTTTCCTTCTTAGTTACGATGCTGTGCACGGCTTCTCAATGAATAATAATAATATTTGGGGTTTTACGTGCCAAAACCACTTTCTGATTATGAGGCACGCCGTAGTGGAGGACTCCGGAAATTTTGACCACCTGGGGTTCTTTAACGTGCACCTAAATCTAAGCACACGGGTGTTTTCGCATTTCGCCCCCATCGTAATGCGGCCGCCGTGGCCGGGATTCGATCCCGCGACCTCGTGCTCAGCAACCCAACGCCATAGCCACTGAGCAACCACGGCGGGTCTTCTCAATGAAGCCTAAGGGGAGTGAAGGTCTCGAGTTACTGCAGGGCGCATGGAGTACACTCATCCAGCATTGCCTTCTTCAAGTACAAGGACCCGAATACCATGTTTCTGGTGGCCAATGGGAAATTAATTACATTTCACATATTTGGCTCTATCTTCGGAACCTACGAATAATTGAAGTAAAAAAATAGAAGAATGCGTTGAAAAAAAAAACATGTTTTATCGTATTTTCTCTTTTTGACGTAGTGTTGTATTTGGTCGCTTGATTCGTTGCGCCGACGGGCGGCGTTACTGCGATTATCATTTCTAGACTCTAATCAATTCGGCTGCTACATTCTTTTCGTCGGCTCCTGGCGCTCTCTGCACACGTGCGCGCCTTTGTCGTCTACTGTGTGCTGCAATATTTAGTTTTCCGTATCGCTCAGCTGTTCCATCAGAGTAAAGAAAACAGAAGAAAGGCCGCAAGCCGTTATGCGCGTCTCTATAGTGGGCCAACCCCGCGGGAGGGATAGCAGAGCCAAATTTTTTCCGCTCCCTAGGAAATGAAAGATAAGCGCGCTTCTGATGCAATCGTTTTGTAGCGAATAACCGCTAGCCTTATCGAAACGGCTATAAGAAGAAATTATGGGTCTTCCGGTATACGGCGTTACAATTGTCTGTGCTGTGCAAATGCATTGAATAAAGCCGCTTCATCAGATCACGCGGCGGTATAGTAGTATGGAGTGGCTTTAGCATTGAAGCTATATCCCTATCGACAGCAGCTCCTGAATCGAGTGAGTGCTAGCTAATCCGCTGACGGAAACGCGCTTCGATATACCTTGGCGACTGCTGTTCGCTTTATGAAGGAATAAAGAAATTATAATCTTTACTAAAGATGTTTGAAAGCGAGCTGCGCGGTCGAGATTATAGGTTAGAGGACACTGTGCTTGCCTGTTGTTGATTAGGCATTGCAAGCCACCTGGAGCTTTCGCGAGATGAGGAAATGAAGGAGCACTGCGCAGGGGCGCAAAAAGCAGTGAAAGCGCTATTTGCTCCGCATTGTCTGCTTCGGCGCCGGGCTCAATTTGCGTTACTAAGCGATATTTTTTTGTTTGTCACCAAAAAAAAAAAAAACGCCTGCTTGCCTGTTCTTTGTTATCGGATATTCATCTGCAATGCTCGCGGTTGTTTAACCCAAGAACTAAGTATAGCTATACCGAGCAGATTTTGCTAGGAACGAGCGAATTTGCCTTCGCGGCAAATGGCGCTGCCACGTCTTCCGTTACGAAGGTGCTTACGCCTGCGCTTAGCGATTCACGTGCTCTGGCGTTGCCGCAAACTGTTGTTCTCTCTGTGCAACACACATTCTTGTAGTGCAAGAAATGCCCAGACAGTTGACCAGTGGCTTACAACTTTTGGAAGCTAGTCTTCCTGTAGTAATAGGCATTCGGCAGAACGAGAAAGACAGCAAGTACATAATAACTTCAACCGAATAATTCTTAATGTGCTTTATTTAAAAGAGAACGAGAATTTCGTGGATCAAGATAATTTAGCTGTCAGAAAGTTATCAGTATTTTCACACGACTGTAGAGAAAACAGCATTACCAAACCTCTTACTTCAATATAGTAGCAGTTAAAATAAGAATTCGTCTTTTTTAATTCAATGTATTTAAGAATTTCCTCGTTCAATTTTTGTGTCATATTTTAGCATAAATACCACTACAATATATAATGAGAGCTGACCTACATGAATTTAAACACTGTTTTGTGCAAACAGTGCTGCAATTTGTTCCAGCAATTGTGTTGTGTGTAAGCACATTGTTGTGTCGGCGATAGCGCGCCTGATAAGCAGACTGCTGTTAGTGCGCATGTGCGCACAAGTACTTATAATGTCTTGCTATGTGCGCGAACCGTTGATTCTAGATGTAACCAGGAGCCCGTAAGCTTCGGGCAATAAACACCATTTTCCTGTTTGATCCCTTACCTGGTCACCCTCTGACATGAGATACAACACAAATAACTTATTACCTCCATTCTTTCCTGACCACAGCTCCAGCGTGTACATCACCTCCTGCCCAGGATCACTGTCGCTTCTATGCCTGGGTATGCGAAATGTGCTGTCTTCAGCCTTTCAAACGATCTTCTTTATTGAATTTTTTTTGCATAAGTAAACACAAATAAATGTTGCGACAAACGATTTACTTTTGCGGGATTGTGACATGCTCAGCAAAAAATGAAAAATAACTTTTGCTGTTCCAAAATTCCGAGAAGCTTTGTTATGTAGTGATGCGCCTATAGAATGTGCAGTTTGTACTGTAGATACGAAATACTCAGCTCTGTAAGATTCCTTTGTGTATTGTATGTTTTGCTAGCGCATAACTTGGTAATAAGGATCACCGCCCAAACACTCTTCACAGATGGTTAGCCAGCGAATCTGAAACGTGCGGCCTCGGTGTTTATCACTGGGTTAGTACCGACGCTTCATTAAACGACGGCTTGGTAGGCTAGCTGCCGGATCCTCGGTACGCAGTTGCTGCTTGCGCTCAGCTGCACGAGCCTGTTCTTGTGCCCAGGCTGCAGCATCTGTACGGCGTAGACGAGCTCGTCCCCGGTTCTGTTCGCGGCGTTCCCGGTCGAAAGCTGCCTGCTCCTCAGGAGTACGTATGACACGTGGCCCACCCATTTCGGAGCCGGAGAGAAACTGCTGTGCGCGCGCTTGGCTGCGACGGAGAGCAGCGACGTCACTACTAGCGCAGTCAATCACGCGCCTTTTTGTTTTTTCGCGCATACGCATGGGGTTGCACCGAAGGAGTTTTCGGCGTACAGGTGACGGACGGACGGACGGACAGACGGACCGGCTAGCCATATACAGCTTCGCTATATGATGGCAAATTAAAGCATATTTCCCCGCCTCTTAATGTACTGCCGAAATGGTATAGCTGCACGCTATGACGTGCTGGCTCTCGTATCTCGAACGGAAAAAGGTAAATATTTAAGAAGCATGGTTGCGCCGCTGGCACTTAATACGTGAACAACTACACATACAAAAAGAAATTGCCACTACAAGTAGAAAGGTGCTGAAAGGTGCGAAAGTGAAAGCTGTTAGAACAAAACAGACTGCAACAGCAAACAGAAATCGTGATCGTTTCCTCTTCCGGCTGCTGAGAAAGTCGCGTGCTTCTCAAATGCATAGCAGACGACAAACGGGACGGCGTCTCCCGCTTGCTCCTCAACAAAACCGTTGCTATGGAAGGATCTTTGGCTTTTTCATTTTTTATTTTCTTGGAAGCATGGCCAACTGGGCACCAGGGGTTAAAGTGGCGCTTGTGACGCAATTCCCGTTCACTTGGGGGGAGGGAGGTGTATACCAGATGACGTGCCCGTGATTCAGATGCACCACCAGTATACCTTGTACTTGGTACAATGCGTTCAAAAGCTACACCGAGCAACAGCTCATATGACGTTTCGAATAACTATATAGGAGACATAACGCACGCTGGAACGATCAAGAAGATGCATTTATTTACAACTGTTACTTCACGATTTGTGTAGCTAACTGCGTGCACCGAGGGAATGTCGCAAAGTATGTAAAATGAGCAAACGAAATAAAAAAATAAGGAAAGAAAACACGAAAAAGAATTGGGTAACGGTAGAAACAAACGATATTGCACCAGTCAGCGTCATTTGCGTCAGTGGCGCGTCCGTCCAAAAACGCCAAAGAAAAAAATTCTTAAGTCTGCAAGTGCTTTGAGACCAAAAGCTCTGATTATGTACCCTGAGCTCGGCGTGTTGAAATGTCACTAGAAGAGTGGGGTGGAAGAAAATCGAAAAGGCTTGTATTCAGTATGGTTCATTCTTTATATATGAGTAGTACATCATAAGTGCATGCACGATAAGATATATTAAATGTGTTCATACTGTCCCATAGATTGTACAGATCAATATAAATTTGGGGGTAGGTCAACTTAAATTTGGGGGTAGGCCAACTAGAAATTTATGCGTGGGCCATCTTAAATTTGGGGATGGGCCAACTTGAAATTTGGGGGTGGACCCGCTTGAAATTTAGGGGTGGGCGAACTGGAAATTTCAAATTTGAGGATGGGCCAACTTGAAATTGGCGGGTCTGCTGAATGAAATTTCGGGTTATGCTTGCGCATACTTTAACAACTTCAGTGGAGTTACTGCATACTTTTAGTCCACCTCTGTTAATATTTTGGCGGAGTTTTGAAAGACGTCGTAACCATAGCACGCCACTTGACCAGCCATTTTATTTACATGAGGCCTTCTGCAAACTTCCGCCTTCTTGCCGTTCATCAGCCTCCTAAATTCACTATCAAATGTAGCCCATTTTGACGACTTCGATACTACCGAAGTACGCAATGATGCAACGGCCATGACCACCGCGGCCGCATTCCGATGGGGGCGAAATGCGAAAACGGCCGTGTACTTAGATTTAGGTGCACGTTAAAGAATCCCAGGTGGTCGAAATTTCCGGAGTCGTCCACTACGGCGTGCCTTATAATCAGACGGTGGTTTTGGCACGTAAAACCCCATAATTTAATTTTAATTTAATGCAACGGCCATGGGAATGAAGCCTTTTAAATCAACCTTACCGTGGACACGGCAGCCACTTTTTTGCGCTTGGCATAAAACTATTCCATCAATGAGCGTGATTCTTAAGCATATACGCAAATTCACAGTTTAAAAAAAATGTTTTTTTATTTCTAGGCGTACAGTCGCGTGTCGTCAAGGTGTCACCACGTCCTTGGCGGGATTTCATCATTGCGAGAGCCAACTTGGCCGATTGGGCCACTAGGTTTTCTGCCATAAGGAGTAACCTTACCCTTTTGCCAAGACACCAACGGTCTATCCAGTTTACTACAGACATAGAAGACTGTGTGTTTTTTCAGCCTGTTCATTATTTGCGCCCTCCACAGCCATACTGCAAATGTGCTTCTTTTTTACTACGTACACTGTGCTAATAAGTGAGCTTGTCTTCGAATTTTATTCATTTAATAATGTTGTATTCTTGCTATCATTGTAGCACGTAATGTACACGGAATACTCGGGCAAGTCAGGTGAACTGCTTTAACTTCTTGCCTGAGCACACCCGCCATCGTAATACAAATAATCATAACGTTGACTCATCTTCTCCGAACTAAAGGCTGTATGAAACGCTTACTTCATCCGGAACAAGGTCAATAAGGGCCATAGTACTCAATCTTCTAATGCCTGTATTCGCAAGCTTCTTTTTTTTTTCAAGATGTCCCCTTGTAGCGTATAAACGTGCCCCTGATGTGTCTATGTGTTTGTTGTTGTTCTCGAGCCCACAATATATGTGAACAGTGATGCGCAACTCCATGATGCCTTGGCGACAGGCCACCATAGCTTGCCCCACAAGTATGACCACGCTGGTTCATTTGGATTGACATATACCATTTTGTGCGTCGTTACGTCGCCACATATAAAGTCTGCAAGAGCTTAAAAAGCCGTTCATCTAACCTGACTGTCTTCTTCAGTCTCTTTATATACCATACGAGTTCTTTCATTAATCTAATTTTCAACTCACTCGGCCCTTCTGTTTACTTTTGCAAAGTTTGTGTCTATCGCTGTGGTCACCACATACGCCCAACGGTAAGCTACCACTAATGCCTTCCTGGCTACCCGAGCAACTGATGTCACAGACTTTGTGCAACACGACGTCGATGTACAATATGGCGATACTCAAGTACTTTTCGCGTACTTAGCTCACCGCTTTCTCTCCAATGACATCGCTGACGCTACTCGCTCATGCTATGCATAACACGAACGCGCAACGACCTTAATGAAGTATCAGTTACATGCTAGTTGACACGCCATCGGTGTACATTTCCGCTGATCACCGGGACAAGAACGTGGCCTTGTCTTTGGCGACATTCGACAACCTCTCCCTACAACATCGCTTGTTATTCATCACTTTTTTTTCTCGACAGGATCATACTGTATTTCCTCTGAATATACTTTCGGCTTTAGATACGACCTCTGAGAAGACTAGATGCTCGTGGCGATGTGCCCTGACTGATCACACAAGCGAACTCATTCGTACCCACTTATCCGCTTAACATCAGGACCAAAAATTTTGATGTAACACCCACGCCTCGATCGCCTGCTCATCACCTCAACCGGTTGTGCCCGTCAGTTGACCTAGTTGCGACCTGCATCTACGTTCGTGTTGTGAGCCAGGGGCCTTACTTACGTACTTGACCCCTACATCGAACGATACTGTACATAACTTACTTGTGTTTTTGTCGCTTAGGACTTCTCTATCGCTAATAACTGCAGTTTAAGATATTGCAAAGAAATAGATATATATACACATTCGACTTTAAAGCATACAAACGGATGCGCACTACAGGACCCAGTAACGCGTCTGTTATTCCTTTTTTGTTCGTTTTCTTTTACCGGTGTAAATCCCTCTTGTGTAACTTAGAGATTGCCGAATGTTTCACTCATGCGTCGTTCTTCCAGAAGCCTCTCGTCCGAGCAGCAGTGACTTTTTCAATATACTGAAGCAATATTATATAGCTCACACAATAAACTTCCAAGTGATCATTAAAATCTTCCAAAATTAATATATTCCAATGTTATTTGAAAAAATAACGTTGGCGGCCGGTAGAAGGCTTATTTTAGCATGCCAATTAAAATGCTATATAGCTAATGGCTTATAAGAACCATCATTTTGCTCAAATTTGTTGTATGAATTCCAATATGTTACAGTTGTTCGCAAATTCATTCTTTACCAAAGGAGAAACTGGAAAACGTGGTAGGCGTGGAATATGTAGTGCAAGCTATATTGTGCAAGGAATCTTGTTGGGTTTCCTGTCTGATTGCATTCGTCTTTATAAGCATTTTTCCAATTTTATATATGCCGTAAGACAGCCATCCTCGCTATAAAACAACAATGCGAACTACATGGGAAGGTTCGAAAGAAGTTATTTTTTTACATGCGCGTTGGGCAAGGTCATCGGCAGTGTAAACCCATTATATTGCATGGAGAGCAGGCGACAGTAAACAGAAAAGAAACCAAAGCCGCGTTTTACTTGTGTTATGATTCCGAATAAACCGTGAGGCGCGTTCTGAGGCCAGAAACCTCGAAGTAAATCTCCCGTTATATTCGCGTAAAAACGGTAATATAATATTGTGATGTAAGCAAGGCTTCCAGTTGTGTGAATGCCTTTTTGGAACTACCTGCAACACGTACGAAATATTCAGTACAGTTTCCCCACAGGTCCACAACCATATGACAGCGCTCACGAAAGATGAAATAGTGGTGGCACGATTTAGTCAAATGTTGATGGACGGTAAGTGTATTCAGTCTTTATGCAAGGTGTCTGATAACATTTCACGTCAATTAGTAGGTAAACAGCGGTGATTGTTCCTTAAGCACTCACATCACACAAGCTTAGTTGTACGGAGAGACGGTCGGGTCGGGTCGGGTCGGGTCGGGTCGGGTCGGGTCGGTCGGTCGGTCGGTCGGTCGGTCGGTCGGTCGGTCGGTCGGTCGGTCGGTCGGTCGGTCGGTCGGTCGGTCGGTCGGTCGGTCGGTCGGTCGGTCGGTCGGTCGGTCGGTCGGTCGGTCGGTCGGTCGGTCGGTCGGTCGGTCGGTCGGTCGGTCGGTCGGTCGGTCGGTCGGTCGGTCGGTCGGTCGGTCGGTCGGTCGGTCAAGAACTTTATTGAGGTCCTGAGGAGGTTTAAGCCGTTGGAGATCGCACGCGGGGAGCTCCTTGGGCCGAAACCGCAGGCGACGCCCAAGTCGCGACGGGAATGCGGTGACGCTCCGCCAGTTCTTGGGCCCTCTGAAGGGCCTTGAGTTGGAGTTTGAGGTCCGGGCTTTTGAGGGCTTCTTCCCATTCGGGCTCACTGGAGAGAGGGCCCTCTGGTAACGCGGTACATTGCCAAAGCATGTGCGAGAGTGAGCAATAGAGTTCTGGGCAGTCTGGGCAATTTCCCGGGATTTAATACTTTTTTTTTCGACATCAGCGACACGCATCCGCAGATTGATATGCTTCCTAAAGCGGTTCAATTTTATTTTTTATCGCGGAACCGCAAACACAGGGAGCGCCTCGCGTGTAGCGCGGCCACGTATGCTGGGGCCGCGCTGTGTTGACTCCAGCAATATGGTGGCCACCGGCTTCACTCACTCCCATAGGCGGCGGCGGGGACTGCCACTCAAGAAGTTGAAGTGTATAACCCCCTTGCTTAGAACGACAGCATGGTTGCTAAAAGATTGTGTTGGCTTGGAAATGTTTCGCACCAGGCAGAAGACGGCGCCCTGTCTTCTAACGCGTTCCTACGTTTGAGTTCGCGTGCAAACTTTGTCTTGAAGGGACGCGCGCCGTAACGTGCTGCAAAGGTGCTTGCGTTGAGCGTATGTAAGGCGAGAAACTCTATTCTAAACTGCCTGTTCTCTAACTCGTGCAGTAGAACCATATTTATAGTATTGCAGCAATAGCAAGAGTCACGATATGGTCGTAATTGTCGCAACAGCGCAGTTGTAATCGACAGAGCCTGCCACTAAGGAATACGCGACGAGGTGTGGCCGACGACTATGTAATTGCCAAGATTGGTATTCAGGAAACGTTTGCTATCAAGAACGGCGGGCGCGTATGCCACTGCGAAAGACGCATGCTGGGCGGTGACGCCAATCATTTGCACGCTACATCCCACATCTGCACTTGAATTCAACCGGTTTCACCAACTTTCGCTTACATTATCTCGACCCTAAACTGTGACTTCGCCTGCCACTCGGACTCCAGCTTGGCCTCTTTTTGTCCCCCGCTTGTTTCCTAATGTGCTGAGTCGTGCTTCCAGCGATGTTTGCTGCTCCGTTTTCTCAGTAAATGAGGTCATGCACTCATTCATTTCTAAATTGCTGCAGAAATTGCGTGTCTTCATCTCCATAAACACCCTCTCTCTCACCTGGACTCTCCTATCTCAAAACAACGTTGTTGTGTTGCAAATGTCTGGGCGTCGCATGTACAATTTTCTAGGAATGGCCAGCAGCGCGGCGTAGCGTTAGCGTCAAAGCGGAAAGAAGTGTAAGCATGAGAGAGGAGATGACACACACACACACACATAGAGAGAGAGAGAGAAAGAGAGATGCGACACATGTTTGCCTACAGCCCACACACATGCACAAAAATGCATGCACGCACACACTCGGAACTGCAAGCACAAGAATCCCCCTTTGTTAGCGCAGCTACGAAAGAGGGTGGGATTCTGTGACCAGAAACTGACCGGATTCCTCGGCTGCCTCGACGACGATACTGGCAGCGCCTCTAGGCGTCGCGACATAGAGTTGGGCGATCGAAAAAACAAAAAAAATCCGAATGTAGTCGGAGCCCCCCTTTTCGACAATCCGAACAAGATCAGTATTTTGGGAGCGCTTTAGAGCGCTCCAAAATGACCGTCCGAAGAAGCCACGTGTTCCTTTGCCCTCTCGTTAAAGCACCTCTTACCCTGTTTGTCCGCTGTACCATTGGCCACAACCTACGAGGAATCATATACCGTGTGTCCCAGCTAACGCTAGCCAAGCTGTTTAAAGAAAAAAAAAACTCATTGCCTTTCCACTCTGTGAAGAAGGATGACCAGCGAAGCTGTGTATGTGGGCCCCTTAATGACGAACTGCACCTCAACGGCGGGTCGGGTCGGCATTGCACTATCTCCGGTATCGGCCCACGTATGGGGAGTTTGTCGCTTACCACGCCAACGACACGAAAATTTTCTTGGACGGTAGAGGTATACAGCTTCGCTGTAAAAAGATTATTATAAACGCACAGCGCAAGATATGATTACAAGAGCTACGGTGGTAGGTCGTCATAGGTCTGACTACCGACCACCGTCAATTTTATATTCGTATCTTGCGCCGTATCTTCTAAATACCTTTTTTTCTTAACAGCTTGGATAAATATAGCTGGGACGCCCTTGAAAAGTGCCTTCTGTGTACCGAATACTGTGTTGCGTTGTTGTGCAGAGAGACCGCGGTTCCTTATACTTAATGACAAACAAGACTGACGATATGAAAGGAGCCGAAAAATACTACTCGGACATTATGCTACGACGCTGTCCTTTTAATGTTATAGGATAAAACTTGCATAGCGAATACAGCAGATCACATGGACAGTCTGTCTCTTCAGGCCTCTTGTTGGCTTCAAGCCGTTTAATTTTCTGCAGGAGCGCCTCACAAACAGCCTAAATGAAATCTGATGGATCGTCCGTTGTATAGGCTTACTCAGAGAGAGAGAGAGGGAATAAACATTTTTATTGGGTGAATGCAGCTTTGGAGAGGCGTCCTCATTCCAGAGTGCCTTGAGCTCGGGCCGCGTCCTGGGCCCTCGCAATCAGCCGTTGCTGATCCTCAAGGTCGGAGCTGGCCAAGGCTCTCTCCCAAAGCTCGTTGGTGGGGTAAGGGTTTGGATCTCAAGACTCACGCCTACTCGGACTCAGCTCGACTCATTCAGGCTCAAACTTACGCCCACTTAACTCGCCTGGGCTGACTTATGCTGATATGCCCACGGTATCATTCGGGCTAACACAAACTCTAGGGTCATGGGGAGTCTGAGTTAGTCGACTCACGAGTTCGCGGACCTATGCTGGCAAGAAGAACAAGGAGGGAGAAAAGCTATTTTGGAACTGATAAAAAAATATTGCAGCCGTCTGCTTGCACGAACTACCACGTCTGGCCACCAAGGGCGCCAAAAGACGCCAGCGTGACAGTGGCAGATCTGGCCCCACCTTTAGCAACCACACCGTCGTTTGTGGCTACCTTATCCACCTCCACGTTTGCAGCAAAGTACCAAGGACCTTGCCACGTCGCTGAACACTCTTCAGCAGTGAATTACGTCATCGAGCCCGTTGCATCTCCCTCCGACCAGCGCCGTATTGACCACGAAACGTTTCACGTCGAGCGCCTCATACCCTAGTTCGACACCCTCGTCCTATCCCCACACCCGGAGTCGCCACGAGGCTCCTCTTTGCCACCGGGACCAGCAGACAAACGTGCACTAGAGGTCACTAGAGGTGCACTAGAGGCACTAGAGGCACTAGAGGCTAGAGGTCGAGCTGTTGGCGCAGATTATGTTGCTGCCCGTCTCTTGGCTGCGCCAGCGTTACGCGGTTGTAGAACCCGCATAACGAAGGTAACAAACATTTAATAAGGACCCGATGTTTGCTCCAATTGCGACTTCAGGCCATGGGTGTATACTATAGGTGAGAAACATTACGAGCGCGAAGTATCATGTCAGTGTGACTAATCGGTCGATGGCACGTTGACGACGGTTTTTCTTAGACGGATGCGGGTATTTCGGCAAGGTGCAGCCATTTTATGGCACCTGTGCAAAGAAAGCGTGCGAAGCGACTGCGAGTCACATTCGCTGCCGGTGAACTTGGTGTCCGCGCCCTAGGCGCGGAACCGCTTTGGGTAAAGTGAAGCTCTGGACAGCAACTCGAGCAGTTCTTGGTTGCACCGATCTGAGTGACGACTGAAGGCGTAGTGTGAACCTTTGGTCATCTCGATGACTTTCACCACGCCGTACTCACCTGCGACAGGGGTAGAGACATATAGGTGTTAAGAACACGAAGCTAAATGCAAACTTTGCGGGCTCTCAGTCAGCCTCAGTAAAGAATAAAGTTTGTACAGCCAAAAAGAAAGTGTGAATATTAGAAGGAAAAGAAAGATTCAGAAGAAAAATTTCCGTCCGCATAACTGTTGTAAGAAAGAAAACATACTAAGTCAGCCATTTTGGCCTTTCCGAAAAAAATATTTAAATAATTTCCCATTGATGTAAAGATCCTGGCCTGGAAGCCGAGCCCGAGATCATCACCTTAACAGGAGCGCCACCTTACCGGGGCAGCCGCATCATCATTTGGACCACTTATGCGCGATCTCAACTTTTGAAGAGATAGCAGACTACAGCACGTCGTCGACTTCACGAGCAACTCGAAGAGCTGGAAGCCTGAAACGATGAATCAACGAAGTAAGGTCTTGCTAAAACCTGCAACGTGGAGCTCCCTTAGAATACACCTTACGGAATCCTGCGGAATCTCTAGCGCTTCGAGCTGTCCCTTAATTCGTCGTCGAGCCGCCATCGCGGCTAGACTCCTGGTTTACGCTTCCCTATCGCGCGAGCGGGCGCACCGCTTGACAGGCAACAGCCAGTGCTTAAAGTCTAAGTGGGGGGGAGGGGGGGGAGGTAGGCGGCGCCCATCATTCGATAAGCGCTGGAACTTATTTTATTACCAGTAGTGCCGTTTGCGGGGATTCAAATTCTGTATGTAATTTCTCGAAAAATGATTTAATCGCGAATAATCGGTTGCTATATGTGTATCTATTACAACGGTGTGTGCGTGTGAGTGCTGGTCGCCGCCCTATGAGCCCTCACTCCCCCATTTACTGAAGGGAGACTTGAAGGCCCGGCGACCGCGCCCGCTCGCGATGCGCCTAGAAAGCTATCACTGCGTGCGTGCGGACGTCAGGAACAGCATTGGTCGAGGCTGGTTTCTCCTGAATATGAGCCCATGCGGAGAGTAGCGCGCGAGCCCTTGTCGTGCTTCCTAGACCACGTCGCGTAAATATTCCCGGGCATCGATTCACTCGCTCACTTCTTTTTTTTTTTTTTACGAGAGATAGCTTACGCGTATACGACGCGCTCCTCTTGCCCATCGCGGTGGCTAAGTTGGCTCTGGTGTTCGGATTCTGGGCCCATGCTTGCGCGTTCGAATGTCGACATACGGGCGCACCATAAACGGGGCAAGTTCGAAAACGATCATGCACTAAAAAATTAAGTGCAGGTTACGAGAACTGCAAGTAGTCAAATTTAATCCGCAGGTCTCCACTGTATATAAGCTGTCTTCCGATAGCCTGTAGCTGTTGATAAATTAGGCCGAGTCAGTAAACAAATAAATAAATACATAATAAATAAATAAATAAATAAATAAATAAATAAATAAATAAATAAATAAATGCAGTTATTCGTGTGTGACTTGTAACCATGGCGACAGAAAGCATCGTCATAGATGTCGACGTAGATCGCGCCCGGTATCCGTTGGCAGGAAGCATACGAGAAATCATTCGCATATGTATCGGCCTCACTTCACTTGCACTCAACAGCAAGAAACGCTGGAATTTGTCGCGTGAAGCAAACGTCGCGTATTAGTGTATTTTGCAGTAATCTGGCACTAGAGCATAGAAGTTACAGTGCGTGGTGTAACGCTCTATGTCGACTTCGCTCATGGCTGCCCTAAAGTGAGCCGAAGACAAGGACCCGCGGTGTAAAGACAGGCGCGTTTTCGCGCCGCCGCTTTTGGCTGCTTAACGCCAGTTGTAAATTATGCTCCAGGGCCACATTCACGCGAGACAGCGTTTTGATTCGTTCACGCAGTCCGTGATGTTGCAAAAAAAACAAGAAAAAAAAAACAATAGCTGCGTGATAATACTTGAGCCCGTGATCTCGTTCAAACCTCGGCTAATCAGGTTCCCTTTGCTGTCGTAGAGCCACGTTCTGTCGGGATCGTGGCCCAGTTTGCGCAGGAAGTTCCTGTTGTTCTCGGCGGAGATGAGCTTGTCCGTGCCGCTGATCATCACGACCATGGGCACGCGCCGTTCGCGCAGCGTTGCCAGCTGGCGCTCGTACTGCGAGAGAGTCGCTGTTATGTGCTGGCAACTTCCGCAATCACTGTTCTAGTCGGCCTATTTCATATCCGCGGTAGGACGAAGGCCACTTCAAGTCCCCAATTTTTTGCTATATATATATATATATATATATATATATATATATATATATATATATATATATATATATATATATATATATATATATATATATATATATATATATATATATATCTTTCAATTTCTCAATATTTACACACCACCATTTCTTTTTTTTTTTTTTTTTGCCATGCAGGCCCGCCCTACACTACGTTTGAATTCCCTCGGCCCTTATTCCGTTATTCTAACAGACTACTGCTTAGCAGCTTTACGGATTGTATGGCCTACCCAGTTCCATTTTTAAAGCGAAGCTGTCTATGTCTCACTGATTGGTCTGTGAGCGCCGAAAAGGCACGGCAGGAAAGCCAACTTACACATCTGCGTATAACACTACAGTTTACATTCCCAGTATCGCGCCAGCGTCGACTGGTCAGCCGGCCGTTCAGCGGGCCGAGGAACGGTCTTAGAACCGCGGCGGATGCCCAGGCCAACTAAAAGGACGCCGGACTCAAATGTTGTTGATTTTAAAATAAAGTTTACGCCACGTTACCCAGACGAACTGTACAGAGAGTGTCCCACATAACTTGAGCCAAGAATTAAAAAATGAAAGGCGCGTCGGAAGTGAATTGAACCGAACGCATACTATTCGCAATAGCCTATAGTAACTCAGACAATTTTTTTTTGTTTTCCCCATAACTTACTAATTAATTAAGCTTAATTACCCAACTTTTGAATTATTGGCTGAGGATCCCAAGTATGGTAGGAAGAGTTGTAGAGCGCCTTCAGAAACCACCAACCGAGTTGTTTCTTTAGCCTTAGTTTTAGCCTTATGCATGGTAATCCTCAAGTCAACCCTCAGTGTTCGTCGATTAATGCCCACATCCATTTTCTTGCAAGTAAGCTCAGAAGTCCTAGCAAGTATTAATCAGAGCGAAATGACGAGAACCGAAGTAAAAAGAAGTCAACAGGACAAATGCTGTTTACTTATTCTTACTTCCGTCCTCGTTTTTATTTTACGCTCATTAATCTTCAACAGTACCATATGAACCAAGTAGCCCAAAGAGGAATAATCCTCAGCTCCAAGATTGCTAAGACAATAAATGAAAACCATTCGTTGTTCAAGTATTTTCGATTCACCATTACCTCTAATAATTAAAGATCGACAGCTTGAATCATTCTTGCAAGAATGGAGGGAATAACGTTGGAGAGATTGTGTCTCCTTGCCTGAGACCTTTCTCCATCGATATTTTCTCACTTTTTCTGTGAAGAACTGTGCTGCCTGTAAATCCTCGGTAGCTATTTCCTCAGATATCTATGCAAGCTTTCCTCTACTGATTTGCTCCATTTCATGTCTTCCCATGAACCTTGCAATTGGCTACTTCCGTAATTAACTGAAAATAATTTATAACAGGCCATTGTTGTCAGTATCATCACCAACACTTGCGAAATCTCTCGATATCTGTAAAGCAAGTGCTATTGTCGTTATCACCACCACATAACAGATACCCACTCGAGACCTCGTCTCGTCTGTCTGAGCCAAGACGGCACATAGCTACCTGAAATAAGGGCCCACATCGCATACTAAACTTCTGAATAATGCTTTGTCTCTCTCCGTTACTTGCGTCCATGCGCCTTCTTAACGGCTTACAGCAGTGGCCGCACAGGTATCGTTGACCGCAAGCCCGGCCGCGGTGAACAGGCAACCGCAGCGTCGAAGTAACTGGTACGCGTTCCGCGTATGCCACCAGAAGTGTTGTGAACCCACGGCTCCTTTAGCTCAGGGGAGATGGTGTAGCCAATCTTTCACTTCACGTTTGGCCCACCGATATGGCTCAGTGACTATAGTGTTCTGTTGCTGAGCATAATCAAGGTCACGGGCTCGATTCCTAGTCGCGGTGGCAGCATTTAGACGGTGGTGAAAGGCAAAAAACGTTCGCATACGCCAATTCAGGTGCAGGCTAAAGTACACTCGGGAGTTAAAATTGAATCTCAGCCTTCTACTACTGGGTCTCGCATAGCCATAGCGTTGCCTTGGGACATTGAAATCAATCAATCAATCAATCAATCAATCAATCAATCAATCAATCAATCAATCAATCAATCCTACTTTGAGTTTGTGGGCCTGGCTACATGTGTTCGTTATGTGGAATACGTAGATGTGCCTCTTGTGATCAAATCCATGGGTTGCAGGAAGAAACCAGCATACGACATCGTCTTTGTCGAAAAGATTACATAATACCACTAGTATTACCACTAGTAAACAGTATTGCCCCGAAACGGCAATGGCGCATGCACATAGCTTAAACTGTGGTGAAGTCACTTGTGCTACGGTTAAGCAGTTGGCGAAATATTAAAAAATCGGGGGTCCGACCGTAGATTGGAATTTTTTCCTTTAGCAGCTGGCTTCTTTTTTCTACTGAGAGAGTTCTAAGAAAATAATCTGGCACTAAAGTGTGGCTTAGTGATGCAATTAGTTTACCCGTAAGCGTCTCATTGCGAAGCGCCTAGAAAAGACAGACGATACCTTCAATTTAATGTTATGATAACTTGGTTCTGTTTCACTTCGAAGGAGCTTGCAACTGTGTGAAAGGGCTATCCTTAAAGCAATGAAAGGAGGATCTATACAAACGCAAGTTATTTTCTCGAAGTGTCGGTGCTCATAAAGTTGCACATCTCTTGTTCTCTTTGATCTCCTTTAATTCAACTTCCCGCCTTCTAAGTAAATTTTGAGCTTTCTAGGCGACTCCTTCAATATATCCTACTTTAAGGCACGTTCGGTGCGACCGCGTCAAAAATTAAGTATACTTTAAACCATCGCTCCTGCTTGCTCAAAAATGCTTGGACGTATGGGCCCATGTGAAAGCTTCACTCTTCAAAGCAACTCTGATGTGCCTGCTTGACAAGCAATAGCTTAATCCTACGTTTCCTCAAGGAGGTTTCAATGCGACCTTGTGACAGGACACAGATACGCGTGCGGAGATAGATACAGGAAGGTATACTAACCCGAGTGTCGTCGATGCTTGTGGTGGACAGGTAGGCGAAGAATACGTCCTTCATGTTAGGCTTCAGCGGGTGCCTGTTCAGCTTCATAAGCCATTTAGTGAATGCCGTAAGCACGGACAACCCGTACATATTCCGAAGCATCCACTCCATCGCCTTCAAGTTGACTGCGAGACTCCTTACAGCGCTGCGCATTGGAAATATAGGGCAATTGCACAGAGTGAGTCGTGAGTAACTAGTTGTTCCCCAAGCAAATTACAAACTTACCGAGACCAACTCAAGGCACTTGGAATTCAATATCAATGCGATGCTAATTTGGGCTGGTTGATGCGATATCACAACTCTGAATAAATACTCGCCACATAGCCGCCGCGCCGAGAAACAACAGCCGATCGAGGTTCAGGAGGTGTTCTGTGGTTCAGGTTTTAAGCGAAAGAGGGCGCCCCATCACAGCACGCGCTGAATGCCTCGTGTAGTCTTCAAATCATCGTGATGCCGCCGCTCAAAAGCCCGAAAACAAAAAAAAAGAGGGACGTCGAAAGACTTTTGTTGTGCACCATAATGCGTTCATCGCGGCGGAAAAACAGCAATGCATGATTTCATCGCTTCCAGAAAGTAGCAGATGACGCGCATCGGACAACGATCCCTGAACAGGAAACTTCCAAATCGGGAAAATGTGACTGATACTACGCTGGTCTATTCGAAGCCCTTCACTCGGGTCGACTTCCCTCTTCCCGGCAAATAGACCATTGTTTTCTTTGATTATTTGAAATAATCTCGCTGGCGTTTCAGATCGCGGAGTGCATATTACTCAGGCAGGTGCTTTGATAAGTTATAGAAATGCACGCTTAAGCTTCATTTGCTTTTGTTCGTTTTTAGGATTCTGCTCAAGCATTAGCATTAATGTTTTCAATGCTTTAAGCAGCAGGAATATTCTCGCTAATGTACTAGTGTCTCGCTAGTATCTGCAGGCACGGTTGCAGGAAAGATAGCTACCTCGGAAGGTCTGAAGTTGATCATGACAGGTGTTATGCCGCGAGGCGATATATCGTTTTCATAGCATGTTTTAGTTTAGCGGTGCAAGCAGAAGATGCTGATTTCTCATTCCACGCGGTGAGATAATTTATTTGCTCGCAAGAAATTTAGAAGCAACTGCAAACAGCGCTCCTTCCAGCTTTAGAGCGTTTGACCTGCGTACTGCAGCGTCGCTAGTTTGCTTTCCGACGCTGTGCACAAAGCTAAATTCCATTACACCATGGTTCAATTCGTTTCGAAGTCACGCACTTACACTACTACAACTGAACTGAAAGAAAACTTTTGCTAAATTTTGGAAACCTGTTAGAGGAAACTCAGCTTGGTCAGATGGGTTGTTATTCCCTTCTCACGTTTCACCTGGCTCGAGAATTTGTACAGCGGCAGGTTTTGCCGTGTTTCCAAGCCCGCGCGCCCCTGCCTCTAATACGGCGTACTGCGAGCACGGACAAGTGTCAGTCATCGGACGTAGACTAGGTTATCACACGAATGGGCGAACTAAATAAAGAAGGTGCAACCCGACTCACGAAACTGACAGTTGTTACCTCATTTTGTGCCCCTCTGGCCCCATAATTTATGCGCTAAGGCGGATTTCACGTACCTCTCAGTACCTAACCTTAAGAAATCTGTAAAGCTTAATTTTGATCGCCTTAGCGGAAGAGCGTGCACATGTAATATGAGGGGGCCGTTAAGGTATGTCTGCAGGCCTTTCCGGTCTTGGAGGTTGACTTCGGCTGGGTAGCATCAGGAAGCCCAGTATAGCATTTGCTAGAGCAGGTTAGGTCTGCAGCAGCAGTGATGGGTTTGTGGGGCTCGTCGTATTGATGGCACACCGGCTCGGTTATTTCCTCGTCAACCCTGCATTCCAAACCCCCATGCGTTGTCAGTCCTGGCTTTCTACGCAGCGACCAACCTGACGTCGGTGCCGGTGGCCGGCATAAGGAGCGCCAGGGATTTAACTTGGACGTCAGATTGCTCGGCGGTCAGTTGGACGGCCGGGTACGCACCCGAGCTGTGGCTCACCAGCATGTCGACCCTGCAAGGACTCCGCAAAGTTACGCTGCTTGTGAGGGTTAAAAGTAAGTGGATATTTCACTCTGTCCTAGCTGCGCCACTACTGAAACTGGCCAGAGGAACAAATAACGTCGTTAAGTGGCGCAGTATTGAAGTCTCGCCGATAGGCATCGTCATCATCATATCTACGTAAAACGTTTGCCAGTGATATCTCCAATTGTGCTTTTTCGCGCACTTGCTGACAGCTTAGCACTGCAAATTTCTTTATTTCAAAACACCGCCTAATCCTCTGCCTCCCTTGACCGTGCCTCCCACTCCTTCCAACTAGGGGTGGGCGATTGCTGGAAGTTTCGTATACGTATCAAATATTACTCATTAACTATCCGTATGCATATTCGAAAATAAATATTCGGTATTTCTTAATATTTCAAACTAATTAAACATCTCGCAGTAAGAGACTGTTTGAAGTCCTGAGTAAAAAGAGAACAAGGTGAAAGCAGGAGCCAGTGTTCTGACGAGTGGACTTGTTTTTTTCAAGAGGACATATGCTCTCCTCGGCATAGTATATATAGGTGCAGTTCTTTTAAAGGAGAGAGAATTGAATTGAATTATGGGGTTTTACGTGCCAAAACCACCTTCTGATTATGAGGAAATTTCCGGAAATTTCGACCACCTGGGGTTCTTAAACGTGCACCTAAATCTAAGTACACGGGTGTTTTTGCACTTCGCCCCCATCGAAATACGGTCGCCGTGGCCGGGATTCGATCCCGCGACCTCGTGCTCAGCAGCCCAACACCATAGCCACTGAGCAACCACGGCGGGTTAAAGGAGAGAGAGGGTAAAACAAGTGGGCGAGGCAATGACTGAGTGTATTCTAGCAGTGGTAATGTAAAATTTTGTTACTGAACGTTGGTGGACAAATGTGAGGTAGCACCGTGTGTCAGCCGGTTGACGTGTCACTGTGGATTCCTCTTCTCGTGGAAGAGGCCTGGACGACGGATGGGGAGGGGCATTATTTTTAATTTTTTTATTTCACAATACTGTCAATCCCGATAGGGATTATTGCAGGAGTGGGCATATGGTCATCAAAAAAGTACAATGTGAGCAAACACTGAACAAACAAGGAGTTAGCATAGAAAAACATGGACGCTTTCATTTATTGAGTAACACACTGGTCTTCACACAATTGCTCTTGCAGAAGAAAAAAATAAAATAACTAGAAGACTCAGTTGTGATTGCGATTGCTTCTTCTAGATGATTGGTAAATGTTTCTAATGTGGGCTGGGCAGTAATAGCAGGGTTTAAGCAGTTCCACTCTCGCACACCTCGCGGAAAGAATGAAAAGAAAAAAGTATTGTTGTTACAAAAAAATTCCTCTAGCGTGAGAGCGTGTTTATGCCGAGTCGGTCTAGTGAGCTTGTACTTTAGAAAAGTGGCGGGATCCAACTTCAGCGCACTGTGTAGTACCAAGTATAGGAACTTCAATCGTTGAACCTTAGCTCGAATTTCTAGGGTAGCGAGGCCTGCGCGATAAAGAAGTTCGGTTGGTGAATCTGTGCGTTTAAAACGATTATAGATAAATCGGGCAGCTTTTCTATGTATGCGTTCCAGTGTATTAATGTGGTTTTTGGAATGTGGAAACCATACTATGTTGCCATATTCGAGTGCCGGTCTGATAAGGCTGACGTAAGCAAGCTGCTTTGTCTGGCTGGTGGAATGCGATAAGGTGCGTTTGAGGTAGAACAGTTTGTTCAAGGCTTTTTTAGCTACGTACTGTATGTGCGCATTCCAGCTGAGGTCGGATGAGATGATTACGCCCAAGTATTTATACTGGGTGACGCTTTGTAGAATAGTGCCATTGAAACCGTACGGGAACTGCAGACTTGATTTTTTGTTTGTGACCGACATGCAGACAGGTTTGTCGGAATTTATCACCATTTGCCAGTCTGCGCACCACTGCACTACCTTATTTAGGGAATTGTTCAGTTTTGCTTGATCTTCGTGGTTACGCACAGTATGATAAAGAATGCAGTCGTCTGCAAAGAGGCGAATGGTGACGTCGACTTGGTTTGTTATATCATCTATGTATAATAAGAACAGAAGTTGGGCCAGAACTGAGCCCTGAGGAACGCCGGACAAAACAGGGACAGCATCAGAAAGCTGATCATTGTATTCTACGTATTGGGAGCGGTTTGACAGAAAGTCATTGATCCAACCAAAAACAGGGCCGTTACCAAGTAGGCGGTTAAGTTTGTGAAGCAATTTAACATGGGAAACATGATCAAACGCTTTAGAGAAATCCATAAAGATTATGTCTACCTGTAGTTGCTCATTAATGTATTGAGTTAAGTCGTGAAGGGTTTCCACGAGTTGGGTGACTGTTGATAAACCGTTTCGAAAACCGTGCTGGTTTGAATAGATTAAATTGTTTGCTTCCGCGAATTCTGTTAAGTGTTTCAAGATTATGTGCTCTAGTATTTTGCAGCACGTGCATGTTAAAGAAATTGGCCGGTGGTTACACAAGGAAGATGTGTCACCTGATTTTGGTATGGCAATTATTTTTGCAACCTTCCACTCTGCAGGAAGGCGGCTCTCACGGAGTGACTTTAAGAAAATTAAATGAAGAAACTTTCTTACTGGTTCTGCGTACCTTTTCAAGAAACTGTTCGGAATTTGATCTGGACCATCGCTTTTCTTTTCATCTAAATTCAACAAGACAGATAATATGCCAGCTTGTGATATTTTTGGGGTGCCCAAAGTGCTTTCTTGGCAGTGGCTAGGGACGAAGTGGTTGAGGGAACCATTATCGACGGTGAATATGGATTGAAAGTACTTGTTAAACGCGTTAGCTTTTTGTTTACTTTCCTGAGCATTCATGGAGGGCACGTTAGAGCGCTTCACGCTTAGGTAGCGCCAGAATTTTTGAGGCGAGTTTCTGATAAAGCTGTGTAATGAATTTTTGAGGAAACTGTTTTTGGCACAACGTATTTTACTTTTCAATGACGTCGTTAGCAGTGTTATTTCCGAGTCAGTTTTTTTACACATATGCGACTTTCTTCTTTTCCTAAGTCTCTTTATTTTGCGCTTCAAGTGGATTATATCTCTACATATCCATGGACTGCGTTTTCTAGTTTTTCTTCGAACTCGTGGAACAAAGGCGTTTATACAATGCATCACTATGGCTTTAAACTCGGTCCACACCACATCGATAGACGACTGCTGGTCAGAAATGAGGTCAAAAAAATTTTGATAATTGTAGGCAAGGTAGGTCATGATAGCTGCATCGTCTGCATCTTTGAACGAGAGCACTCGCTTTATAGGACCGAGCGTTCGTACAGGACTTGGGAATTGTAAAGAACAAAATATTATCTTATGGTCAGATAATCCTTCAAGGGGTTCAACGTGAGTATTCTCAAGGAAATGATCACTAATAAACACAACATCTAAGAGTGAACTGTACCTGTTTCGCTAGACTCCTGTTACTATTGTTCGTCTGTTAAACAAGGTATCGCAAATTATCACAAGTGTAACAATGACAGAAGTTTCCGAATGAATGAAGAAACAAAACCGATAATGCTAGTTATGTTTATGGTATCGCGGCGGAAACCTACACGAAAACCTGCGAGTTTTGCTTGTAGGCGGCCAACTATGTGGCATTTTTCTCTTTTACGCTACGACCAGTGCTATTTTCATCGCAACATGTATATACGGCAAGCAAGTCCTTTAGCAGCTTTTTCTTCTTCCTATTCTTCTAACGTTGTCTTTTTTATGCCATCATTTATTTAGCGTTCGCGAAAACGTCCATTCCATAAAGCGCGGCGTTTATTCTTCTAGAAAGTGCTTGCTACCCAGCTCTATATATGGCGAGAGGCTACTCATGCAGTTTTTAATGACAGTTAGTGATATATTTAAATCTGCTTCTTTGTCCCTGATTATTAGCTGTTTGCTCTAGTTAGTACAGGCATGGTAGCTACTTATATAGATGTAAAATGTGTCTGCTCTAAATACGTGCACGATTATGCGTTCCGCTATGCCATATTCGATTCGTTATTCGCTGCTCAGTATTCGTATTCGATTCATATTTTAAAGAATGATATTTGACCATCATTGCTTGGAAGCCATTTTGTTATGTTATGAGACCATAGGCTACCGGCTTTATACGAATTGTTTTGACCTACCCAACTCGACTTTGTCCTCTTAATATCAACTAGAATGCCAGCATTCGTGCTTTGTGGCATATTGTTACGCGCGAACCGTTTACTTAGGAATGCAAGCCACGTCAAGGGAAACGGTTGGCGTTTTTTCGGGAGCGGTCCAAAGTTAGCCCGCCGAACGCCGTCGTCCTCTTTTTTCACACTCCGTTCATCTTTGTCATTCGCGCTCCTTCTGCCCATTGTTACGAGAGCTCGTGACATTATTACTGCTTTCCCGTCTCGTAACGTTATAGCTAAGACAATCATCGCAGATGGGCTCTGTCGGAACTTTCTCGTTTGATCGCGTGTTTCTTTGTCGTTCTATTATTCTGAAGTTTTAGTTTTGAGTCCCAGCTCCGTAGGTCAGTACTGGCTAAATTCACTGATTATTCGCTGATTTCTGCGACCGAGACGCCCTTCCGGCCGAAGACACGCGCTTTCTGCACCACGCCCGTAAATTTAGTAGCAGCGCGTTGAAGTGCGTCGATGTCACCGAAAAGGTGGCAAAGTTGCCGCCATTTCAGTCATTGACGGGTACTTCTCCGATGCTCATAAAGGTAAAGAAGCATATCACTGCAGAGAATCACAAAGGTCGGTCAGCCTGGACTTTCCTTCCGGAAACAAATCCACGTGTGACCTAAACGTTTTATGAAGGAAGATGCCCGCAACTCACTCTTTTATGTCGAGCTCCTTGAGGAAATCGGTGGCAAGTTGGGTTTTCTCCTCGCTGCTGTGCCACCAGTAGCGGGTCTTCTCGGTGAAAGAGAAGTCTGATGAAAACAGTGAGCACGGCGGTAGCGTGTGTCAAGCTTGAAAAGCTACAACAACTTAGCTACCTGCGCGGGCTATAGAGCGACTGCTTGTATACTGTGCAGTTTACGTGTGCTCAATGAAAGAGTTACTGGAAACGTTATTGTTACAGAGATTGCACATCGTAAGCGTCTGCAGTATAGAGAACGTCCCGGTCGTATAAAATACCAGTTCGAACAGCCACTACGCTTATACATAATTGAAGTAAACACCGAACAACAAAGAAACTTTCATTTATGCTAGAAAAGCTGCATAAATTTGGAGCTAATCTCGGTATGAAATCTACGCAGCCTCAGTGCAGATCTTTCTAAAGGGCGACAGATGAGGTAGTCGCGAATTCATCTTCGTTATAGACATATGCCTGAAACAAGTTTGCATATTTAACTTTCGACGCGAAGCTATCTCCAATCTATGCTGGAAATGTTACTACTTGCTTCTCCGTCCATTTCTCCTGGGTCGGGCGAAATTTGTGCATACAGTAAGACGCCCAACTTAATGAATCTTCGGGCCTTTAGAGACCCCTAATGAATTCTCCATCATTTGTAGCATACAAGTATTGTGTGCTATGTCTACACGCAGAATCCGCCTAACGGGAACAACCGTGAGACTGCCAACCACTGAAACTGGCGTCGTCGGGCCACCCACCTGTCCATGCCATTCTCAGTGACTGACAGAGCATCTCGCGGTTGTAACAGAGCTAAGCGTTCACAAAGATCCCTGCAGCGACATTTCTGCGTCTCTCACTGTTTATAGTGTTCTGTGCGACTAAATGCAGTGGTACTTATAGAACTCTTCGTTACATTTCTCGCGACCATGTTTGTGATGCAATGGTAGTACTTAGGAGGATCGTTAAGGCGCTGCGAGAAAAAAGAATATCCGAAAATAAAGCTGCCAGGACTCGCCACTTGAAATGCAACGACAACGACGATAACAAAGAGAATAACTGGAAAGTTGCCCCAAGAAGTAGACAAACTGATAAGCTCAGCGCCACGTGTGGTATTTCTTCGGAAACACAGTCACTTCTGCGGGGCTGAGAGGAGGCTGGTGCTGTTCGGGAACGAGGGTGCGTTCCCAAACAGCACCGAGAGCCGAAATCATGTAGAATATTATAACTAGCGTCCCTGGTGAGTTAACTCAATCATGCTCTTGAACACTGCATGCCACATGTCAGCGTCAGTCGTCCGCTTAGCGCGGGGAGGCCCAGGTATTTAGTCGCGGCGGGATGTTATACTACACAATCTGCCAAGGCAACAATTAGCAATAAGCTATAACGCTCCCCAGCGCTAGAGGTGGAAAGCCACATGCGATTTCCGGCAAAAGGCACACGATTGAACAGCTAGCGTACCTTCTGTTCCGCGAGATAACGCTGGTGTTACAGGACGCGGACCGCAATGAAAGAAAAGAAAAGAAAAATTAACACATATACGCACAACAAAATCATACTGTCACACATGTCGCCTGTCTGCGTCCCGTTGGGCCGGTTTTTAATCGTCAGGTTTCAGGAGTCTGCTCAGCTTTTCGTGCTAACGCTAGTCCCCGTCAACAGGGAATGTTCGGGGTGCTCGGGCTACGAAAGCAAAGCACGCGCTAGTTCTGCCCTCGCTGTTCCACGTTACCACGATACACGGGAAAATACGGTGAGGGAGAGAGCTTCCCGCTCACTGGGCCAGTTGAAGCAGAGAACGTCGGCGCCGTGCCTGTCGAGAAAAGGGATGGTGTAGCTGAAGTCCCGATACTGTCCCGGCGATCCCGTGAACAGGAGCACCAGCGGCCGTTCGCCGCGCTCCTTGTGCTCGGCACGGTCCATGCCCGTGTGCACGTACGTCAGAGGAACCACGGCTCCCGTGTCGGGTGCGTGCTTGTATCCGAGGCGCCCCTCGGCGCGCCACTTCTGCAGTGTTGCGGCCAGAACAATATCCCCGATTGACGTGTAAAGCTAACGGAAAGTTACGAGACAGATAAAGTCGCAATCGACTTGAGGTTACATGATAAAAAGTGAACTGTTTTTTCTGTATCACTCACTCGCGCAAAAGCGGGCGCACTCATGCATTAGCATATGCATACCCTAACTTATTTAGGAAATTCGCTTGGACGAAATTTACATTGGGAAACTATGAAACGGCAATTGAAGACTTCGTGGTGACGCAAAACTACAAATTCGACGGAGTTTCGTGTCAGTTTCCATGCTCAAGAACAGTTACCTTGCCATAGCCTCGCTTATTCGCTGCATGCTGGGGCGAATAACCTCACCGTGCGATTAATAGCCTGGTGGAGTGACTCGCTAGCACAGTGCTTCCACGTATTTTGGGTGGTTGAAATAGGCACAAAAGAGCTTTAGAACCACCGGGACGGGCAGACGCTCTGTGAATTCTGCTCGCGCCTCATCCGAATCAAATGTCGAATTGTCGGAGCGTGTTTGCTATACCCCCAAATGGATGGAACGATAGAGAAATGAAGCGAACCATAGTTCCCATATATGCAGGGATAGTTCGTAGTAGTTCACTACAAATCGCAGGAGATGTAGCTGCATTTGTGAATTATGGCGACATCTATCGATAAAGTTGTTTCAAACTATAAGCGAGCGACAATGGTTCGAGAATAGAGTATTTCTGTCATAGCCTTCCTTTCAGTAGCGAAAAGACGATGCAAATACGAACAAGCAATATATGGCAAAGTTGTTAGGGCGTCGCTGCGCACTAGCCTTGTAGAGCTCTCCACAAGTAGTGACAACGATGTGCCGCTCCTTGTACGACAACGGAGTACTGTGAGGGTGCGGATGACCCAGCCGCCTCACGGCAGAAGTGACGTGGAGTCCCCGGATGTGACACTTATGCGGTTTCCGCACTTTGTCGGCACCGACGTTAGCACTGCCGGCTACCGAACCGTACGGCCAAGGCGACGGCAAATTCAGACCGGCATCTAGCGCTGCTGATGCGCGGCCCCGGCGTGCTCCTGGAGTCAGACTGCCTTGACGAAGGACTCGACATGATGAAAGTCCTGCGTCATCAGTGGAGCAGCGGCACGCTGTGTTTCTTCGGCAATCATTTTCTCTCTCGAATGTCTGTGGAGCTTAAGACCAGTGTTGTGAAATGAGTTCGTTGGTTCGTCTTGACAAGGCGAGCTACAGCAAAAAAAAAAAAAAGAAGGAAAAATGACGACGCAAGAAGGCACAAAGGACGTCGCTGCGTGTGTAACTACGTGTGTCCAGGGTGTGTGCCTACGCGTGTTTCTCGCCGAGGAGATTTCAACGAGCGAATGAGCGAGTCTAGAGTGAATAAAGCTACTCAACTTTCTCATTCGGCAGGATAAGTGGAGCGTATGTCGTTTACATGTAACTGTGGCTTCTCTATTGCTTTACAGGGCGCTCGCGTAACCGAGAAATTTGGCACACAGCGGTATTTCCCCAGAATGAGGATAGGGTACGTGCCAAATCGCATATTGAAAGCTCTGTGTATGGAATGTGTGTACAGTGTCCTCTTGAAGCGCAACATATTTGACAAAGAAGCCTTCAAGAGTATCCGAAATGAGCGACAATATGACCCCAGACAGGCATCGCAGGTACCACGAACTCTCCCGCGAAGACTTAGCAGGGTTAGTCACTTGACCTGTATGGCGGATGTATTCGGTTCCAGCAGTTTCTCCGATTTGACCGCTAGCTTTTATTTTGCGCACCCTCAATAAAAATTCGCTGTTTCCTCCTTAAGCAGTTAGACACCCAAGCACATCGCATCTTACTTCAAGTATACGTTTTATGTGAGCAATTCAGTTCTGAATTTACGATACGCTATTGCCAGTTTTCACATACAAACAGTAATTCATTTTGCGAAGTTCCGCTTGAGTGAAATATGTCACCGGAAATACGCGTTTCATTGTCAGAGGTACCTGCCCGCGTGCGCCAAGTGCCATGTACTTCCGTTTTGAAGGCGCGAATAGCCGATGCCTGCTCTCAATTCTCCCTCGCAATATTCATACTTACAAG
The DNA here is from genome assembly GCF_050947875.1 of Dermacentor variabilis. Taxonomy (NCBI): domain Eukaryota; kingdom Metazoa; phylum Arthropoda; class Arachnida; order Ixodida; family Ixodidae; genus Dermacentor; species Dermacentor variabilis. The sequence goes on along the minus strand of NC_134571.1, from coordinate 62,547,934 downwards.
CTGAGAACGTACTACAGCGCTCCTTTTGTATAACCGTACACGTAATAGTTTCTAACTTCGAAATATCTTGCTGTAATATCTGAAATACAATTTATTGGTGGTTGACTTATGAAGTTTAACGCCCAAAAGAAACACTGTGGCTATGAACAGAGCGTTGTGGAGAGCTCCCGATTGACTTTGACTGCCTGGTTTCATTACGTGCACTATAATATAAGGAGACAAGCGCTTTTTCATTTCGTTGCCGTCGAAATGCAAAGCCAGGGACCATCGTCCTCGTGTTCGGCAGCACAACGCTGCAGCTACAAAGCCACCGAGAAGAGTTCTGAAACACGGAGCACTTCGAGCAACGTTGCCGTAGTCAACGCTGTTGTTGTCTCTGCAAACTTCCTGCAATCTCACCTGCTTGTTGCCACATGGCTGAGCAGAAGGGCAGACCTTGTCTCCGGTCATCTGCGAATCGTGGTCACGTCGAGTCCAGGGCTGTCGAGTCCAGGGAACATTGTCGGTGCAACAAGGTGCATTGTCGAGCAGGCAAGGGAACCGGAAGCCTTTGTGGGTGCGGCCCATGGCGAGAATATGAACGTGCGCGGCCCGATGGCGAGAATATGCAGAAATATCATTAGAATACAATTTGTTTCGTTGTTACTCTCATCGAGTCAAACTGATAGTCTTTAAACCAAGAACGATCTCAACATCAAGCAATATCACCCTTTCCTGAGGAATGTTGTCGCATAGTAAGCGTCCCAAAGTCGTAAGCCCTGTAAGGTTACAACACTGACATTAAGCTCATTTCATCACTTTGAGCTACAAAGCGGGTTTTGATATTATTCTGTTTTTCATACTACATATTTTCAATCAGCCCTGAGAGGAAGTTGTCGGGGCTTCACATTTATTCGCACTCTTGATGCAATGGTTGTGTCTTGTTTGCTTGCTTCATTAGCTTTTAGTAAATTTTACTTGAACATGAGATCCCGCGCACTGAGCTCCTCCTATTGATGCACAAATTTGTATGAATAATTGCATTATTTATGCTTGATTCATTAGCTTTTTGTAAACTTTACTTGAAGATGAGGTCCCGCGCACGCACCTCCTTCTGTTAATGTACAAGTTTGTATGAATAATTGCATTATTTGTAATAAATTCCAATTTGTACAGTCCTAGGATCGCGCGAACGTGACAAGAAATTAAGCAAAGCGTTTTCAAGTTTTCTCTCTCTCTCTCAAGTAAACGTGTAGCGGTATAAAATTTCCAATTCTCTGTTGTTTATTGTTTATTCTTATTATGCGGTAAGTCGGTTTATTGACCCTGTTATCACGGCGCGAAGTCTCGTCACTTGTTTCAACGCGATACGAATAGTCATATGTTCCGTAACTACGCCCAGTAGTGGTACAGACTTCGGACAGTACATGTCATGCCGAATACGCTTGTGTCCAATCACCGAAGCTAATCCGCCTTTGGCTCGGTCAGTGCTCGTGAGAGGGACTTCCTGAAAGTTTCAAGTGGTGGTAGATTGCCTGAAGCCGCACAATAGTGCAGGTTTCTGGAAATTGCTTGTATTAAAATAAAGTATATGGCCATTAAACGTGCATCCATTCAAATTTCTAGAAATTCGTAGTTATGCAACGTCCCTGTTTCAGAACAAGTTATCGTTACAAAATGATAACCTAGGTGCTGCCCCATCTTCACAAGTACTATAACAAAGCCGGAATCGATATAGGACCAGTTGACCTATATTTAACCATCCATTATTTAATATCTGACTATGTCATTTACTTCCTCTTGATTTTGTACGTTTCACTTAAGTTATGTTCTTGCTGGTATATTACACATCTGCACGCTCGACACATTATTTATGAGTAACGTCGTGGCTCCTGCTTTTATACTGCGTGGCGAGAAATAATGTCTAGCCTAATGTGTACTATACATGCATACACATATGAATAGAAATCGCAGGTATCTCGACTTTGTGTCACCACTACTCTAAGTAACGAATTTCCTAGCTCAAGTACCACAGGCGCCCGTATTTACGCGCGGACCGAGCAGCAGCATAGAGCCCGGTCTTCAGGGTCTGATTCGCACAGTTCTATATATGATCAACAACCTTGATGTAAAGCCCCTTAAACTTCGTAAAGTAGTGACACGCTCCTCCTCCGCCTTCCCTCCTCCTTTCTTCTCCTCTCTTTCACGCTCCCTCCTCGACCGTGACGCCGCCTACACTGCTCGAGCGTAGCAACGGCGCCAACATGCGCTCCTCGCCACTCCACAGTCGCTGTTTGAGCAAAAATGGCGCTGATGCACGGTGCGAGGGCCCACGTGATGCTATTAGGCCAATAGCGACGCGGTGTCGGCCTCGGCCAGAGCGCGCGAGGAGGAGGCGGCATTCTTCAAAGCGTGGCAGTAATCTACGAAGTTTAAGGGGTTTTACCTTGATGCGACCCATGGCTACAGTTCGCTGAAATACAGAGCTTAATTCACGATATAAGGCTGCGTTTGCGGAGTGAAAAAATAACGTACTTTTGCGGATGTTATGAACCATCTCACCGCAAAACATAAATTCACCACGATAAGAACAAGCGGGGCGTCGTTAATAATCGCTGCATCTACTGCAACGTACTGCAACTGAAGTACGGTGGTATGCGTCACAAGGTGTGCTGAAAATAAAAGCAGTGCATCTTCAGAGCCTACATCCTTGAGCTCAACAAGGTATACAGCAACGCAGAAGTCCAGCTTAAATGTTCTGGCACGAGCTCTTTAAGCAAGTCGTTCAAATATTCCATTTGCAATTGCCGGCTTTTAATAGCTTCGTACTGAGAACGTCACAACCTGTCGGTATACATTCAGGGTTCGCGCTGTGCTGGTTCGAGAGCTGTAGGTAATCAGCACTTGCGGCGCTGAACTTTCTTGCAACGGTTCGACAATCCTTTTAATTGGCCAGTAGCAACGGAAGGGGCGTTCACTAACACTCAAGCTATGCGCCCACGAAAGGCTAATTTCTGCAGTTTCATCAGCTTATTTTATGTCCACTGCTGGGCGACGGTCTCTCCCAGCGATCTCTAATTACGTCTAGCTGTTTCGAAGGCTTAGATGTGTTTGCACCGTCACATTGCTGAGACGTTTTTAATTATCGCATTATTCGTACAATAAAAGTGAGCGAACATGGTCAAGTAATTTTCGCGTGATGTCACTAAATATTGAAAGTTTCATCACTCTAATTTACACCCACTGAACGAGGAAGGCTTCTCGCCCAGCGATTTCTAATTACTTTCTTCGAAATGCCGTGTGTGCATACACCGCGATATTACTGAAGCGTTTTGCAACATTGTACTATTTTTACGATAGTAGTGAGCTAACATGTGCACTTGATTGCCCGAAATTTCTACATAGATATGTTCGCCGCACGACAAAAGCCTGTCCCGGCGATCGCCAATTATCCCGTTTCGAAAGCTTATCCGTGCTTACACCGCGATGCTGGTGAGGTGTTTGAAGTGTAGCGTTATGGTTACAATAACAGTGAGAGAATTAACATGCTCACCTGATGACACTGTCGAGCTTGCAAGCGCATATTCACTAATCGTAGTATACTCACCGATGAATGATTCGGTCAAACTGCTCTGGCATCGATCGATTGAATTTTTGTCTTCTGTCCTGAAACATTTACTCGGCCCTGGCGAGGGCATTTGCCGAAGGCGCACGGTAATTTTACACCGACATGGTAAGCATGACAGCCTCAACGCCAGAGGCGCGAGTCTTTGTCGTCTTTTCCCACTTATACCCTGATATTAGCACTGAAGTAATGCCTTCAAAAACGTCGGCAGTCACGTACTTCCATATTCGAGATAGGCATTTCGGAAAGTATTTCGCGACACTCGTAAGCCCCTATCCAAATACAACTGTGTGGATGAGGCCGAAACCCGCCGCTAATTTGGGTGCGTTCCGGACCACTTTTGACCGGAAGCCACACACACACGACGTTGTCTTCTTCGTCCCTCACTTCATCTTCGTCGTATACCCTTACGCTGCTCGCCTGTAGCGCTAACACAACACAAACAGCTGAGGTTCTGTAAGCCCTTCAGATTAGAAGACAATGGTTTTTGAAATATTATCTACTGTTATGCTACGTATGCGAAAGACTCTTTAATATAAGACGGTTACACGCTGAAGGCAGCATCTCCGACCTTCATACCTCTATGTACTGCCGCGCTCAATATGGGTTGCAACCACGGAGTAAGTTACGACACTAGAATCTGTATCTTTTTGTGTGTGTGTGTGTTTGTGTAGCCGCTGACATTCTGCCATACAGTGACCGTATGGCAGCATGACAGCGCCCACGCACGCAGTAAAAATTCCTGGTCACCGTTCAGAGTACTGGTAGCGCCCTATATTCAAGAAAAATGGCATTTGCCATATTTATTATTGAGAGCTGACGGGCGTGTTGCACCTCATATTGGACGCGATAAAACGTGAAGTAACAGTCTCCTCGTGCTCATTGTTGTAAAAACCGCTTTTCTTGGCACACAGGGACGAAGCTGTAAAGGCGGAACCGCATGGCGCGATTTCAGGCGCGATTGACGCGCGGATGGTGGGACGCGCGCGTCATTTTGACGCGTGCCCAGCATGATCCGCCACGAAATCGCGCCGCCGCGTGCTGCTGCTCGGAGTAGAAAAAAACGCGTCGCGCGGCGCGTCCACCAATCAGAGTTCAGCTAAGTCACGTGGCATTTGGTCACGTGGCATTTTGGTTCTTTTTTTGCCACCAGATGGCCTTGCTCTCTGCGCATCTCGACGGAACCTCCTCGGCGGAACTTTTTTTTTTTTCTCGGCAGAACTGGCGCGCGCGTCAAGGAAAACATGTGCTACCGTGATTTCGTTCGCGCATCGTGTTCACCTAAAATGAACAAAGCAACCTTCAACGAGGCCCTAATAACTGAAGTGGAAAAGCGTCGCGTCTCATCGCTAATACTGGCAAGACAATTTGCTAATAATATTACCAGTGTATGGTGTTAGCTCTCTTCTCACCAAGCAGGCCGCACCCACATGTACCTCCTGACCCGCATTTTTTCTTGCTTCAGTATCAGCATCCCCGTTAATAGTAGCAATCGCCTCTTCTGCTCGGTAGTAAGCGGCCGACCCTCCTTTTTATATGTGAAGTTGTAAACAAGCAGCGGCTTCTCAGCATGCGGAAGGTACATAGTCGCAGTTTCGCACACAATATTGCTGCTTGAAATTAAGCTTGATAAATACACTTCGGAAAGAAATGTCGCTGTCTAGTTACACTCAGATTATTCTTATTGTAGTGTTCTGTAAGTTTAAGGGCATATTATATATGCGGTAACAGAGACAATACAGGTCTTTGGGAGTTATGTTGTCTGGCAACCCGGAAAACGCGGCGCGAAAGCGCCGCTCCTTTTTTTCGTACGGGTGCTCGCGCGTCGGCGGCAACGCGGGCGTTTGCCGCCCGTCGCGTTTTTCGCTCACGAAAAACGCGCCATGCGGTTCCAGCTTAACATAGCGTGGTGGGTTGACGTGTTGATAATCTATTCTGCATTTTTTTAAACGTCAACCCGCGGTATCCGAAAAGCACTTCACGGATGCTTGTTGCCGTCTGATAATGGTACACCGACAGAGATCAAATTGATGCCGATTTGGCAAAAGCTGACGGTAAGAACATGCCCAAACCAGTTCTACTCAGTTCCTCGTGTATCCGACGTTATATCTTTGATGAATATGTTACGTAACCGGCTTGAAGGTAATTTTCATCTAAAAAAATTGAAAGCAGATTGCACTGCACTGTACAAAAGGTCGCACGAAGTTAGCCCCCACAAAGCCCGAGCAACATTCCACGTTAAAGAAAATTAGAACAACATGCTCACCTTTATTTCTAACCACGGAGGGTATACACTCGTACCAAGAGAACAGCGAAATGTTACTTGGGTTTAACGTAATTAGCGCAGTAATTGTTTAGTTATTGGTTTTCAGCACTATTTACAAACGAAACTTCCCTTCAGCATATCAGAAGCACCACAATGGCTTCCGAGTTGTTTCCCGCGCTTAAATCAGAATTTTCAGCTATCAAAATCACCGCATCAAAAATGACACGTTGGACGTTGTGGGGTTAGCATGCATAAAATAGTGGTATAACAGCGTTTTCGCAATCCAGCCCAATCGAAGTACAACCGGTAGTCGAACCCACGTACTCGCGCTCAGCAGTACAATGCCACAGTCCTTGAGCCACAGCGACAGGACGGCGCTCTTGAATAAACCTAACGTAGTTTGTAGACACCATGCAAATGTCAACGGGAAAGATGAATCCAGGGACAAGGAATCTGACAACGGAGAACGGCTCCATCTGACGACGGACTTATAATGACCGCTAGAGAAAATTATGAGAGAAACCTAGCGTACTTCGCATCCTTAAGTCATTTATTGCGCAGAGCAGTTAACCAGCTATATTTGTTTTAGCTCGTTGCTTTGAAACTCGAGCAAAGCATAGCTGCCCTCTGACGCGCTGCACTTGGTCTTGAATTGGCCCATGTTTAACAATTACGAATGTGCTAATCAACTGAAAAGCTTGAAATGTTGCATATCTCGTAGTCAGTTCTTCGATTCTCTCTGTGCGTCTTAGTGTGCCCACGACTGGAGGCGTGCTATGTGAGTGTTGCGGTACAGCGCGACGTTACAAACGCTCAAATTTGGTTTCCTAAGACAGCACTGTGTTGCGGAGTCTGTTGGTGCCAAGTGAAATGGCACAACCCACTACGGGGAATAGGTCAAGAATCAGACGGAATTGGGGAACGAAAACGTAAAACAAATATTAAAAATGGTGCATTTGATGTTGTCGTCCTCTATATACATCTATCGCGCCGCCCAGCGCAAGAACGCGCACATTTGCAGTATAAGTTTGCCGTATAAAAAGCATTTGTTCGTGTTAGCAACACGGCTCGCTAGTCAATCTTTTGCTAAAGGCTGTTGGTTTAGCAAATACATCTTGGAGAAGCCAGGGAGAAAAGAAGAAGCACGACGCAAACACGCCAGAAATGAACTTTAAGCTGGAACCGCATGGCGCGTTTTTCGCGAGCGAAAAACGCGACGGGCGGCAAACGCCCGCGTTGCCGCCGACGCGCGAGCACCCGTACGAAAAAAAGGAGCGGCGCTTTCGCGCCGCGTTTTCCGGGTTGCCAGACAACATAACTCCCAAAGACCTGTATTGTCTCTGTTACCGCATATATAATATGCCCTTAAACTTACAGAACACTACAATAAGAATAATCTGAGTGTAACTAGACAGCGACATTTCTTTCCGAAGTGTATTTATCAAGCTTAATTTCAAGCAGCAATATTGTGTGCGAAACTGCGACTATGTACCTTCCGCATGCTGAGAAGCCGCTGCTTGTTTACAACTTCACATATAAAAAGGAGGGTCGGCCGCTTACTACCGAGCAGAAGAGGCGATTGCTACTATTAACGGGGATGCTGATACTGAAGCAAGAAAAAATGCGGGTCAGGAGGTACATGTGGGTGCGGCCTGCTTGGTGAGAAGAGAGCTAACACCATACACTGGTAATATTATTAGCAAATTGTCTTGCCAGTATTAGCGATGAGACGCGACGCTTTTCCACTTCAGTTATTAGGGCCTCGTTGAAGGTTGCTTTGTTCATTTTAGGTGAACACGATGCGCGAACGAAATCACGGTAGCACATGTTTTCCTTGACGCGCGCGCCAGTTCTGCCGAGAAAAAAAAAAAGTTCCGCCGAGGAGGTTCCGTCGAGATGCGCAGAGAGCAAGGCCATCTGGTGGCAAAAAAAGAACCAAAATGCCACGTGACCAAATGCCACGTGACTTAGCTGAACTCTGATTGGTGGACGCGCCGCGCGACGCGTTTTTTTCTACTCCGAGCAGCAGCACGCGGCGGCGCGATTTCGTGGCGGATCATGCTGGGCACGCGTCAAAATGACGCGCGCGTCCCACCATCCGCGCGTCAATCGCGCCTGAAATCGCGCCATGCGGTTCCGCCTTTACGGGGTATAATATACAACAGGGAAGCAGTACCACGTATGCCGTGGGTAAGCCGCCAGATTTACAACGTTCTCTTGTTTTTGGTCGGGTTCTGGTCGCAAAGCAAATGTGGCTTGCTAACACTGGAACAGCGCGGCATAAGAGCCAACAGCGCGCCCCACGTGCATCGAAGCGCAAGTCATGCTCTTCAAGCACTGGCTGAGGATCACAAGGCAACACAAAACATTCCCGGACGAAGTCGCTCAGAAAACAAAAGAGAAAAAGGATTAAGACAAGGAAAGCACTAATTCACGCGTATACTTCATTTCAAGGGTACAACAAGAGCAAGAAAGGCCGGGTTGTGCTGTAAACAGCGCAGCTCGCGGCTCGTGCGGATGAGAACTTGCACGAGCGGGTGAGTTCACTCGGAATTGTAACTTAAGAGCCTCCCAGCGATGAGTCGTCGCGACTATACCAGAAAATGTGCGCGACGGCAATTTAAACTAAGGCTACACGCACGAACTTCGCAAACTTTCCGATGAAGTAAAGTGCTAAGACGCGACAGGCAATACTATATACAGATGGTTCCCGCAACACTCACCAGAGCAATACTGGATGCCAAATAATTTGCTCAGTCACCAAATTTACGCTATTGTAGCAACCTGTGCATTCAGATGTGCGTTTAAGTTCGTCGACCTTTCGAGTATGCAGAAGCGCATCACTCGCAGCCTCGGTCGATAATTGTCACAGCAATCACAACCTTAACAGCGGTACTTTGTTGAATAGGCGAGTACGATAGCAAGTTATTCCATCACGAGAAATGACAGAAAACTGCATCAACGTAAAGCAGCTTTAAATATCTTAACCTTTCCATGCATAATGTTATCACTCATCTGAATTAACGTTTCTTATGTGTAATGTTTTCAACCAACAAAACGCGGCAATTTAGGCGCTCGACGAACGTTCGTGGTGCGAAGGGGTGTGCGGGCTTTTGGAAATAGTGCGAAGAATAAGCCGCTGCAAGGCACACAAACGTAAGCCGCACCGAATCATAGAAAGCAGTGTGCTCCCATTACAGCATTTAAATTGTTGAGCGTTGTACAGCGGCACGAAGTGAGATGTTCAATGTTTACATCAACGATATCGTGAACATGGACACAACAGTTAAGTACGTAATATACGCAGATGATTCAACGATACTTATCTCTGACATTAACCTGCCTCATCTAATATCCAGAGCTAACGACGCACTTTCGGATATTTCCTCGTGGTCAAATATCAATAGACTAAAGATTAATCCAAATAAAACAAAAGCTGTTATATTTCATGCTAAAAATAAAATAATGCCTGCTCACCAGCCGTTAATTCTTGATTCACAGCAAATAGATATTGTTGATACGCATAAAATACTTGGGGTTTACTTTTCATCGAAATTAAGTTGGGATGCTCACGTTAATTATACCTATGTAGGAAAATCTCATCTGTAACAGGAGTCGTGTCTCGCTGCCGTAGTCTGCTGCCACTCAAGGCCAAGCTTCAAATATATCACGCATTATTTAACTCACATTTAAATTATTGTACGTTGATTTGGGGCACAAGAACAAAAAGAAACATAAATAAAATACTTGTTCTACAAAAAAGGATAATTCGCTACGTTGGGAACATTGAACGTCTGGGAACCACATGCAAATAATTTGAAAGGTTCAGTATAGCTCGCGTTGACAACATTTACTCATACCGCTTGTTGAACACACTCTTTTTTTCAAACAGAGAACTCTCGGACTTTATTACAGCCTTATCATGTCTAAAGCGTCGTGTTATACAGTACCTACAAGAAACACCCATATATGGTCTATACCTCGATTTCGTACAACTTATAAGTATCAAACTTTGGCATACAACGTCCCAACAACACTAAACACATATGAAAACACAACCAGTTGCAGTAAAAAACAGTTACGTTCTTTCTTTTGTTCTATTGTTTGCTAGTAAAAGATTCAGTATCTATAAATATGTACTATATATAATATATGTGCTGCTTGCGAATCGGTTATTAAAAACATTAAATTTATTTTTGCAGCATTTTTAGTGTGTTTGTGTGAGTGGTAAATATGCGGTACTATGTGTCGAAATTTGCATGTGCATTTTCATGTGCATCGTATTTCAAGTGTATTTGTGTGATTTATGAATGTTATATTATGCATTGTAATCTGCATCTTTTTCATTTTTGCCTTTGTAACGGCGTATCTTATTCCTTTTCCTCTGGACTTTGTATAGCCGCTGCCATGTAACGGTTACCTGGGCCCCGTCAAGCCGTTTTTACGGCTTTTAGCCCAGCGGACCTTCCAGCATATTGTCTGGTAAATAAACTAAACGTTTTAAATAATGTTTTTATTTTTTTTTACATTTGCCGGGGCTTGTCATGTTTTTCATTAGTGTGAATGTTTTACGCAAAGCCACTGGCGGACAAGCCGGTATCGCTTCAGGCGTGAGGAAGTACACTGGACGCACAATTATCTTTATGTATTGAGGATTTGTTGCCCCAAACGCAAAGCCTTGTAGACGCTGAACACCGCTTGACATGTGCCAGGAACTTCTGTGAGCCACTCACGAAAGCACGCTGGTTTTGTGAGACGCTCACAAAAGCGCACTGGTATTGCGTCCGCTTTCTTTGGAAAAACAAAAACATTTTGGACAGATGGTCCGATGCAGGGTGCTGTGATTACCGGACAATGTTCTCAAATAGAAACCAGTGTTCAGAGGCAAACAAACACACCTTCATCCTTCCTTGAATTATTTCTTGTGGCTCTAGAATGTGCTTCTGACATTATCAACCAGGAAACTTTTTCTTGAGGAATTCGTGCATGTGCTCGTACACGACCAACATGACGGCGCCACCGGGACCAAGCCGGAGGACCTTGGGCAAGAGACCTTTGTAGAGTGCAAAGAAACCTTCCTCCACGTACACGGTGCGCACACTCTGCAGACAAGTCCTGTACTTGATCGTGCCAGGCGGCCCGGGCTGCGGGCCCTGGATGCGGCTCTTGGCCACGTCGAACGGTATGTTCATCATGGAAGCGCCCGTGCCAGCCACGAACCCTGTTGCCAGTCGCATGGCGAAGGTAGCCGCCTCGCTGTCCAACTTTGGCAGCTTGTCCTTGACTGTGAAGTAAAAACCAAAGTAGAACATGTTGAACAGTCCGTTTCGACTCATGGTCGAGGTGAGCCCGAGGTTCAGGCCCCGAAGGCCAAACCCTGCCTCACGGTATATCTGTCTGGCTACGGCGAACGTGCTTGGCTGCATCGTGACGACCTGCTTGTCGGTCTGCAGCCGCACCTTGACCACTTCGAACGGGTTCACGAACACAGCTTCGGTGAGACCTGCGAATAGTCCGGCTAAAGAGAGGGTGATGGCCGTCTGGGGGCCGCCGAACGCGAACATCTTCTTGTATTGTTCGAAGGTGAAGAACTTGACGGCTCGCTTGGGCGTTTCGGCCAGGATCGGTGGCAAGATTCCCTTGTAGATGGCCAGGTATCCCTCAGAGCGGACCATGCGCCGGAAGCAGTCGGCGATCGAGGTGTAGCGATGCTCTCCGGCAGCGGCGAGCAGCTGGTTGTGCTGCACCTGGAAGCGGGTCTTGACCACGTCCAGCGGGTGCATCAGGCAGATCTCGACGAAGCCAGCCGAGCCGCCCGACGCAATCTGGATGGTGGCTTCTCGCGCCAGCTTCCGGACGCCCGAGCGCTCCGACATGGTGCTGCTGCTTGTGCTGGTAACGCTGCTGTGTCCACCTTTCTGCAAAGTGACACGAAATCAGAGAGGAAAACATTACGTCACATCTTGGCCTATTACAGCCGAGCACATGGTGAAGCCCAAGTGTAGGCCGCGCCGCTTACTGCGACACGATAGCACGCACTTGCCTTCGCTGTCGGAAGTATGTCTGCCAAGGAGGTTAAAGAAAATCTTTCTTTAGAAAGAAAACCTGACTTCAGAGGCCAATACATAAAGTCCGCGATTAACGTAAGTGAACTTATTCAAAGTCTTAACTATAGACCACCACAAAGCGTCGAACACGGAAAGTTCACTCAATCACAGTTGTTCAAATGTATTCTATCTCACAAGAAACTTGCAGCAGTGTCAAAGCTACGAGGTGCACACAGTCGATATCCTTGCGCAGCGAAACATAGTTCAAGGCAAAAATATCTGGTTATTGGCGGCAGGGGCAGTTCTATGTTTACTTGGTACACGATGTTACAGCGATACGAGACGGGTTAAGACCTTTGCGCATGCACGTCGTATACGGCTAATTATTGTGGCAGTTGTTGTAGTTTACCCCTAATAGCCACCCTAACCATGATTACGTAACAGCATAGCAGTGTACATAAAGCCAAGATCACCCGCTTCGACTCGAGTTCGCGCTTGTTACTGGCTCTCCGGTCTGACAGCAAGAAATAAGTGCTAAACTCCATCGTCGCTTAGTCTCATCTCACGATGAGGGAAAAGCAGCGGGTATGCTTTGTCGTCATTACTGAACTCAACAGCTGTTTGTGTTGACGGTGCTAGGACTACAACGGCGGAGCTGAGCTTTGAAGATTTCCAGTTAGCCAATTGCGCCACAGCCTTGGCACAGGTGATGATGCGGCTGTAAAAGCCTACTTGCTCACTTCATCATGAATCTACTACTCCGCTCTAGTATGGTACGTGACGACGGTGGCGAGGGGACGCCAAATAGACGCCGAGAAGAAGATGCGGTGCGCGTGAAGATTTATAAGGGCGTTCGCTCTTACTATAGTGGCTAAGGAGACTGCAAGGAACTGCTGAGAAAGCATATGCAGGAAGATTATCCCACTGTCGCATTCATGTAAACGCAGCTTATGGTTACAACGTCAAAACATTTGCTGCGTCAATCTAACCATGGAGTATGTGTCGAAAGGATGACAAGGAAGACGCTGAGCAAACGACGTGGCGCCGATGAACACGTCTTATGGGTCCTTCGGTATTCTTATTGGCTAAGAAGTCCTGCAGCTTCCGCAGTGCTGCAAGGAATTACTGAGATAGAGTATAGCGAACATTATCAAAACAGTGTAACCATGAAACAGTTCTAGACAGCTCACTTGCTCTAAAGGAGTATGAGTGGGCTTGCAGTGGTTTCCTAATGATTCAAGTAGAACGGTTTCAAGCATTCCTTGAACTCCTAGGGACGTAGCGCGCTAGCGCGTTTAGGGTTCACGCTATTAGAGAACGTGAGGAAAGTTTGAAATCAAAGTTTAATCGTGCCAACACCGGAACGCACGCGTTACAGCAAATCGTGCGATTAAATCACGGGGGCCAATATTCAGCAACGGTTAAAGCATGAACGGAATCAGCAGCACATATTTGGGTGCCGAATAAGGCTCAGCCAGTTTGTCGAAAGGCGTTCTGGCTGACAGACAAACATGAGTTACAAGCAAACGTTTAGACAAAAGCAACAATAAAACAGCTTGAAAATTGATTGTTTGCAATCGACGCTTGCTTGATATATCCTTATACAGAGGGGCCCAATGCAGGAGCCGAGCGGTTGCGCTCAAGCAACACGGGTCAAAACGCTGCGCGCGTTTCCAAAACATCACACCTTTCCGAACGCGAAACCTGAAAGAGACGTGGCACGTTGGTTGGTTGGTTGTTCCTCAGTGAAATGGCGAACTCACTCCGGGGGATCGACCATGAATCGGCCGGTACGAGTGTTAAGGATAATTTAAATCTTAAGGAAAATACGTCTCACCGGAGGACAAAGAATCGTCTTCGTCGAAGCCATCGTACTGCCTCCAACAAAGCGCTGACTCTCACGGTAGTATCTGGCTATTAGGTGGGGGAAGGGGGCGAGTGAAGCGGCAATGGCCGTGGCGGAAGCAATGGTGACGGTGATGATGATAATCAACTGTATACGTACACGCACCTACGGCGAAAGCACAGGAATATGAGGCAACAAGAAAGCAATATAGATAACTGTATCCGTGATACAAAGCGACTATAACAATAAATTTTGACACGTGCCTTAGGTGTTATTTTTAATTATTATCCCCTCAAAATTATTTAGTAATTTTTAGATTCTTCTAATTTTCGCAGTTTGCTATGGCACTGGAGCATTTATGTGCACCCTTAGTTTGACACTGCTATTAATTTTCTTAAATATTAATGGGAAACAATAACTACAGACGACTAATAAACTTCGTGGTGCTTGCTTGCTTGCTCGCCTACTCCTTATTTAATTTCATTAGGAAACAGATTTACTTGACATAAAACTATTCTTTCTTAAAAATTATCATAATTTACATAGACAGTACATTTCGTGGTATTAGAATATATTCGAACACACGATAAGCGATTTCATAAATGATCTAATTATTGATTTAGCATAAGACTGAATTTTAAGAAATGATTATAACTATATATAAACGGCAAATTTTGCGGCATTAGAACAGTTTCTACTACACGGTAAGCGATTTCGTAAATTATATAATTATTGATTTAGCATAATTAATTTAAGATTTCTCCGAACCCGTTGTGGGACCGCTTCTTCCTCGTTTTTCTGGAGCCGCGCTTAGACGTACAACAGTGTCGTGCAAGAACATGCACTGCTTGAGACGCGTGGCGTCAGCAAGAGTGCTGAAACTGTTTCAGCGCCCTAGAAGTATTTCACCCACGGGAGTTTCGATGCCTACGGCTTCCATTCTGATGTAGCTATGTGCCTTTTGTTCTCAAACGGCCAAAAGACGCGGTTTGATCAGCCGGTGATGAAGCGGCCTCCAATAGTTCATTTGGCCGCGCACGTTGTTTTTTCGTCCTTTCGATTTTGTAAAGTCATTTTCAACAAGGTAGTGCGTAATAAATAAACATTACTAAAATTGACCGACGGCAGGATTCGAGCAAAGGACCTATAGCACAGAAGCTCGACATTGAAACCATTACGCCACCGACGCTTTACATTTTTTTTATTGCCTGTTTAGTAATGCCGGATCAAACAACAACTTGAAGTTGGGAAAACAAGAATGAAAATGGTACGTCGAATCTCCTCGCGGAGTTATCTGAATGACGCGTAAGCATTTCGTAGTAACGACGTGGTGTTGAGTGGTCGTGCGCTGGTGTGTTTGGTATGATTGCGAGAACGACCGTGAAAGACTCGTGAAACGGAGAAGCGCGATTTCAACACCGATGAGTCAAGCGAGACCTGCCCGAGACGACGTAGAGGAGGCGAGTACAAGCAATGTTCCCCCGCAGCGCACGTGGACGTGGGGTGAAATCACGAGGGATGTGTAGGAAATGAAGGAAATGTATGCAGCTTTCCATATTACACCAACATCCACTAATGAGGAATAGGCAGTGGGAGGCATGGCTTGCGGACGAGGGTCGGGAGAGCCAGTTGGCTCTTCTGGACCAAGCCCAGCGAGCCGCTCGTGCCAGTGGGGCCCTGGAATAGGGGCTCCAACCATCGTGCCTTATTTTATTTACATTGAATAAAGTTTTACTCTCTCTCTCCCTGGAACGTCGGTATCGGGCGGCGTCGGCACGGCGTCGTTCTTCCCGTTTGTTGCGTTCGGCAGCGCGCTGCTGTAGTTCGCCGCTCTGCGCAGCGTTGTTCATTTGTTTCTGGCGTAAGCTGTATTCACGCTGATACTCTGCATTCCTACGTTTCCGCTCTTCTGCGCTAGGCGTCTGCGGTCGTCTTGGCACCATTACGGTAAATGCGACAGCGCTGCGGCGACACGGACTGCTGCGGAAGGCGGCGCAACGTGAACTGATGAGGTAAACAAACTACTGCAGGTGGCAGCGCCAGGTGCCCTGATGACGTTCCGATCCGAAGCCACGGCTTCTCCACAGTTCGGGTATACGGTGGCTAGTTCAGGCATAGAGTTTCATACAATAATTACTAGAGGGAACTCTGACGCTGCAGCCGTTGTACCACCATGGGAATGATGGGAAGTGCAGGGATTTGTCTGATCTTCGTGCTTGGGTATTGTGACGTTCTTGTATATTACGCAATATAAATCTTACTGTCGTAAATTTCAGCGCAATCTACACTCTTAGAAGTGCAGAAGACGCCGCGAACACGCACGATTGCTATCAATTGCAATGATTGAGCTTGTCCAGGTGGCCAAATCGAAACGCGCCAAGCGTCTCAAGGTACTGGCATGCCAGTGATAAATCGATAAGGGCGTTTCATTCACTTGTCGATACATGTGTCCGTAGTTTAATGGCTAAATTTATACTTAAAGCAACTGATTTCTAGATTTTTGTTCTTACGAGACACGACAAATCCTTTCTTGCGAACAGTTATTCAAGTCCGATTGAGCAATGTCTTAGCTAAGTTTGTTGTCTCGATGAGGGAGGGTGGGTGTTACGCAACGAGTAAATTTTTACGTGAGGTGGTCGTAGTATTTAGATTTTTAAACCACCACTTTTCCATAGAATATTTGGCTACAGTCAGTCGTAAGCGAATAAGCTCGGATTTAATAGATTTTATGTTCGTTCCCAGAACCATTATATCGATTAATGTACCGCGAAGGCCAAGGGAAAGATGTGCTAAAACGTGTGAAAGGAATGATTGTACCAGGTGGATTGAAAACATTCTTTTTTAAAACTACATACTAATACCTTGCCTGTGAAAACATGGCTAGAAGAAAGAGGGGACTATTTACCATGGGGAGCTAACTGTTTGATTTGCAAGAAATTAGAAACTATAGAACACGTTCTTCTTGACTGTTGGAGTGCGGTCTTCTTTTGGGATATTATGCAAAGAACTATTAAAAAAGGAATTGCCGTTAACAGCGCATGGTATCCGTTACCTATCCACAGTGCAAGACAGTATACCTTATAACATGTTCTTTCTTCTCGGCCTTCACAGTATCTTGAGAAACCGCATGGCTGTAAAGAATTGATATAAATGTGAGAACAGTAAACTCACGTTTTGCTGAAAATATCAGTAAACTAGGGGAAGTGTTTCAGAAGTTAGCGTATGACGATGAACTGTTGTTATTGATGGATGCTCTTGCCAAAATGAAAGTTTTGTAATCTCAACCGCAAGCTCCAAGCGCAGCGGTGGGAAAGTGAATATTGTCAGATGGTGGTAGCAGTGTGTATTGATGTATTTGTTGATTGTCTGGAAATAAAGAAAAAAAAGTGTCCGTAGTTTAATGGTCGTAATATCAGGCTTCTGTGCTAGAATTCCTGTGTTCGATTCCTGCCGTCGGACAATTTTAATGTTTATTTAATTGTTTATTACGCAGTACATTGTTGACAATGAGTTTACAGTCACAAAGCCGTTTGCAGCCAAAAAGACGAAGTTTAGGCAAATTCATGTACTTCCCATAATTCCCATGCTGGTACAACCATAGAGTTTCATAATAATTATATTAGGAAGCTCTATGGTACAATCGCTCCTGGCCATTGCACAGCTCCCGTAGACACTAGCGCCAGAGTTCCCTCTAGTAATTGTTGTATGAAACTGAGTTCTGGTGCGTGATTGTACACGTCACGTGGTCACAGAGACGCACTGCTCGAGCGATCGTCGTCGTCTTCTTCCACAGCGGGCTGGCTCTATCTTGAAAGCGGTCGTCTTACGCGAAGGAGAGACGGATGGACAGTTATATCGTTGGGTAAGAATTGCTTACGCATTTAATAGTAAGTTTTCACAACACTAAGTGTCAGTCTTACTGGGCTGACTATATGAAAATTCTTTGAGCGCGGTCAAGGGTTCCACCCTCGACAGCCACGCGTATACATACACATTCTGGTGTTTTCTGAATTTCTACAAATCTGGCGATGCATTCCCGAAAATACGCGCGTGTTCGCAGCGTCTTCTGCACTTCGAAATGTACTGATCCTTTTCGCAGCGATCCCGTGTGCACTGGCATGTTAGATCATGTGGTGACGCGTCCATTGTTTGCCTCAACTGCCTCCGTTGTCTCCGTATTTACAATAGATCTGCATGACACTGACGCGGTTTAGCAAACTTCTGTTTCGGGAGATATAGTAGACGGCGACTGGGTGGACGACACGAAGATTTGGCCACAGCTTCAGAGAAGATGCAGAAGCGCTTTCGGAGCTGATTAAGCTATAGGTCCAAACGGCGCGAGCAGCGTATATGGTGCTTGTTTTAAAAACAGGGATAAGTATGCATTCCAAGCTATCCTAACTGTCCGTTCATGAATTGAATCAGGATTAGTGCGCTTTGCTCTTCGTTCTTTATTTGGCAGATACTTTGAAGCAGCGGCTTTTCACATTTCTCACTCAGTAAAGTTCCTCGGTGCGGCCACTTTCTGATTATTTTCTGCCTAATCGCTGGCGAGTGTGCTGAGTTTAGATAGATTTTTTTCTTGCTGCGCACAATACTTGAAACGTATCTGTTTTGCACATTGTAATACCTTGTATAGCAAAGATATATTTTCGCTAGTAACTTGATTACTCTTGTGGAAAGTCACGAAACATTCAACTTCGACCACTCGTGCGCTATCGGTGTATACTCCGCCATTGTGCCTACAGAAGGCGCATATATTCAACTGCGTGCCCATTCACTTAATCTGCACACGTTGGTGCTAGAGTGGGTGTAAGTCTCCATGCCATTTGAGGTACATGTGTGTAGATACTGTGCGGGAAACCTGCTATGACAGGAAGCGGCGCTACTCCCTTTTGTCATTGTTTACCGAGCGGCACTCGCCCTTGACGACGTTCCGGGGCTGAAACCTTTAAGAAGGCTAGCGATACAACGCTGGTGGACCAGCAAATTTCTATAGATCATCGAGGAAAGCCGTACATATTGAAGCGCCGGTGACAAGTACGAACAGTTACAGCAGCGGTCCGCGAACTTGGCCACAGAGATTCATTCCATTCCTTAATATGCCAGTCACTATACTTCTGCAGCCAATCACTGCACACGTCTTCATCCTAAATGATTCAATACAGCATGGAGCACAGTGTGTTAGCGAGAACTCAGTTGCATTGGCGACAGCTGATCGCGCAGGAGCAAGGTAGAAGCGGTAATGGTTTCGTATTCGTGCGCTATCGCTGAGGCGACGTACGGCGCGCCGCCGAAAGCGCCATCTCGTTTCTTTAGCATAATCTGCTCCGCGAAAAGGGTCAATAGATTACTCTGAAATTTACGACGATGAAGGCATAGAAAGTTTAATAAAGCCACAAGAACGTCTGAATCCACAATCACGAAGATCAGGCAAGTCCATGTACTTCCCATCATTCTCATTGGTGGCTGAACAATTGCAGCCCCAGAAAAAAAAATTATGGGGTTTTACGTGCCAAAACCACTTTCTGATTATGAGGCACGCCGTAGTGGAGGGCTCCGGAAATTTCGACCACCTGGGGTTCTTTAACGTGCACCTAAATCTAAGTACACGGGTGTTTTCGCATTTCTCCTCCATCGAAATGCGGCCGCCGTGGCCAATTGCAGCGCCAGAGTTCCCTCTAGTAATTATTGTAGGAAACTATGGGTAGTACGTCTTGCAAAATGCTATCATCTTGCTCATGGTCCACGCTCCGCACGCATGACATATACATTTGCAGTCGAGGCGTTAAAAACTGGGAGGTTTTAAAATAAAATATTCTAAAACCTCTTTGGTTAATCACAACCTAATTGCTTTCTTTTTTCGGCAGTCCAGCCTCGTGCTTCCGGCAGCTTTATAAAATAAGATGGAATAAAATAACTGCGTTTGTTTGTTATTTGAAAATTTTCTATAGCTTAGTTCGCGCCTTGCAAGAATGATTTGGTCCAGTGCTATTTATATCTTGTGCAAGGATTCTTCTACAGGTATACTGTAAAACGCTTTAAGAAGCATTTGACATAAAAAAAGCAAACGCCACAAGAAATTTGCGAATGTAGGGTGTTAGCATCTCTAACCATATCATTCGCGTATATAGACTCGGGTGCCGCAGGTCTTTGTTCTGTTGGTAATTGCTGGCATACTTTTCATACGATTGCAGACATCGAAATTCGAAGCCCTATAGCTGTTTGCTATCCACTGAATTCATGACCGAATTAAGACTTCAAGACATTGACTGGGAACAAGGACAACGTAAATTTCTTGTCCCCTTCGTTCTTTTGTTTCTTTCCTCACTTACAGCTTTTCGCTTTCAATCGTCAAAAATGTCTCAATACCACTGCCCCGTAATTGTATTCAAAACCTAGGCCAGTATCATGTAATTATTCCTTTCGCACGATTCTGACTTTCTTATCCACAGATCCCGACTGGCCGATCGCCTTGATAACGCAGGCGGAGCAGCTCAAACCACTGACGAAGTGTGAAGAGGAAATTAGAATCGTTACGTATCATCCCAGCCATATTTTCACTTTTTTGTTAAAGAACTCAATTTTGTTACTTTCATGTACAGCGAAAAACCGGTGTCTCGCTCCTTCAGGGGTGGTTAGAAAGAGCAAACTGTCGCCTGCAATACTTTTAGCGGCGTCAGAGATTTGTCTTCATACCGTTGCCAATGCCGTTGCAGTCATGGCAATGAAGAACGAACGTCCTTATCGCTACCGAGTGTTTCCAGCTGCAGATTTGCCTTTATCGCACGGCCTAGAAGTGTCATTAGTGCGCAGTCAAGGACCGCAAGAAGTGGGCTATACACCAGGGCTTATCAGTTCGACTTGCCCAGTCTCTTCTACGAGACAGCACGCGCTTGGAATAGCCAGATTCAATGAATCGGTAGCGTGACATTCGAGCAGGCTTGAAGGTTAACACGCCTCACAAAGGAGTGACAAAAATCTTACGTACGTGCTCGCAATTACGGAGGTATCGATTGCAACAACGCTTTAATTGACTCGCCGTCCGAAAAATTATAGCAGAAGACAATTTTCGCGATAATCGGAAATCATTATGGTCGCCGAGGCGCCAAGCTACGAGCGTGGCATTAACTTGTTTCGAACCTCCAAGCGTAATTATTCAATCTAAATCGTTCCTGCTCCTCTGGCATGAAGCATAATACTCGGGTGCATGTCTAGCCCCCACAATTTCTCCTCTTAGGCACAAGGATAGTCATTAAATCGTGACTTAGTTGCTCACCAAGCTGTTGGAAGCAAACGTACGATGTGTTCTGCATAACCATAGAAGACTCAACCAGATTTCAGCAGACGGTAGGCTGGTTAGGTTAGTAAGTACGCTATTGCCCGCGGAACAGGTATGGAACGCTACAGCACGTCAGTGTCCCTCTCTTGGAGATCCCGCAAGCGCGTAGCGAAAGAGTAACTCGAAATGGAGAAGCTAAATTATGAGATCTAGCGTATCGAATCAATTCACGCGGTACCGCAGCCACCGTAGTGGGTGCTCCGAATTGATCCTGGCCACCTGGGATTATTTAGCATGCACCCAAAGAACTGCAGAAGGGCGTTTTTACATTGCTGCCTCATCTGAATGCGGTAGCTGCAGTCGGGAATCGAACCTGGAACATCGCGCTCAGAAGCAGGACGCTACAGCCACGCAGCTATAGTGGTAGGCGAAATGAATTGCAGCTATGGTTGCGTCTGAATAGTAACACGTGAAATATAACAGGTACTGCCCGTAGGTGAAATTCGTATAGGCATGCCATTGACTTTTGAGGTCGCTTTATTATCTTCAACAAAAGGATAGTTAACTATCTCACGGCACGTCTCGTCCATGACGTATCAGGTGACACAAAGCAAGCATCGCTGTAGTTAACCGCAGAGATTGCAGATGAGGTGCTTTCGCAGCGAATACACACGTGATTTCAACCTTCTCAGCAAGCAAGCACAGTGGAATGCCCCACCTGGTTTCATTCTTTGGAAGCATTAAAGCGCCTGGCGCCCCAAGCCGAAATAACCCGGCGGCTGGAGCGCTGTGTACGTCACAAAGTCGATGCGAGCAGGTGCCGCCGCGCGTTGTAAACAAACACGCTCCACATAAACGGTGTCCTTTGCCAGTCGCAGCCCGAACAGCCGGCGTGCTTTGGCAGTAAGAACGAATGATCACAGTACTAACGAAGCACTTCGGAATGCAGCAGTGAAACTTGGCAAGCAAGGACATATGACAGACCCCTCGGCTGCCAGTAAACCGATTCCCCAAGGTCACGCCCTCAGTGCCAATTTGCCTTAAAATAGACGCTTCACTGTCCGCTTTCGGCGCTAGCACGTGTAGGAGAATCTTACGCGGCAAGCGTCAAACGGAACACGCCCCGCGCTGCGGCAGGCCGAAGTAAATACCGATCAACGAAGAGCTCTCCCTGTTTCAGAAACTCCGCTATCGTATGTTACAAGCTGGCCGCGGCAATGATGTTTGGCCAGGCACTAGACTGGCGTCGAGTTTCGTAATGGCAGAAGGCGGACGCTCACTCACCAGCACAATGCAGAAGCCGCGCAGGAACGCTCGCCACTCGCGGCGCCCCGGAAACACGAGCGGTGCTGGGGAAGGCGCGCTCCGCAGCTTTTTCCGGATGTCACGTGGCCAGACTGGGAGAACTACGAGTTCCGTCGTCTGCTCACAGAGGTCGCGCGGCCAACGCTACGTTGCAGTTATTTTTAAGCTTGCTGGTGACTCGGGTGTCTTGATCTTGATATAAGCTTGATGCTACCACAAACGACGCAGTCAAGAATATATATATATATATATATATATATATATATATATATATATATATATATATATATATATATATATATATATATATATATATACCCCAGACACTGACAATTACGGCACTAGCGCGATGTTTTACGAACGCACGTCGGGAGACTACTTTTTCTGTTAACTCCGTCACCTGGTTCTGACAGAAACGTCGTTCGTACCGGCAGTTTATGCTTGTAATAACCGGAGGCCATGGATGAGAACAGTTGGCCATTATCAATAAAGTAACTCCCACACTAATATATTTTTCTCCTTTCGCTTGATAAGCCACTGGAACGTGTGGCAAAATACTTACCCAACTGCATACACTGTAAGCCTTTCCTGAACTTTGTGCAGCCAAATTAGATCTGTATAGTAATAAGTGCGCCTACGAGGAGTTTGTAAATATATGCACATCCAACGCACGTATGTTCGAGTCTATGTGAAACAGTTACATAAATCTCTTACAACTAAATGCGATACGCGCAATTGTGTTTCTTTTCCTCTTATGCGACGTGAATGTGATGAACCGTATATATCTTTATGGCTAGCACAGGTCCCAAATTTAACTTCATGAAATATGTCGAATATCGCTGGCTACTAAGAGGTCAGCATGCTTTAAATATGTCTACAAGCAGGCATTATACACT
This sequence comes from Dermacentor variabilis, assembly GCF_050947875.1. Lineage (NCBI taxonomy): Eukaryota > Metazoa > Arthropoda > Arachnida > Ixodida > Ixodidae > Dermacentor > Dermacentor variabilis. The sequence goes on along the minus strand of NC_134571.1, from coordinate 62,524,688 downwards.
CATATTTTATTCGTGATCTATTGTTTGCTGGGGCAAGAGGGGGGTGCACTTAATGGCACTACTTTGTCGGTCGAGATACCCAGTCGTTGTTTTTATCGCACTATATAACACACATTGACTTACCTTGCATTTCGTACAACACTACATTACCTCCTTCTCTTAGCTGCCCCCTACCATTCACCCACGTGTAGTTTACATAAAAGCTTTTACTTGCAAAGCTACCAATTTATTTATTATTGAAATGCCTTATTTCTCAAATTTCTCGTTTAGGGGCTTTAATTTCCAAGGGTCTAGTACGCCATCTGACGCTCCAAAAGTGCATGACCTGTGCTTAGTGACAAAAATGCTCGAGAGATGGCGGAAGAAACTTGCGGGGAGTTAGCGGGGAGTTTTCCAGTGACTCTCGCGGGGAGTAGGGAAGGGTGCAACAGAACCACGGAGCAAGAAACTTCGTGAACAGAACTGAGTCGGAAAGAAAGGGAGGGGGAGTCGGAATGCTCATCCATCAGGGAGCTAAATGGGAAAGAGTAAATTCAAAATGTCAAGACCATCTTTGGTTATCAGGTACAATGAATGAAAAGTAAAAAAAACTTGGCTAGGCGTAATGTATTTGTGGACCGGAAATAATTGCACAGAGATGGATCAAGAGTTACTGGAATGCATAAGTGCTGACATTAAGGGTTTCGGGAATGATGCCGAATGGCATGAATACCCACATAAAGGATCTAGATGGCTATACCGACAACAACGGGAAGTCAATGCTAGATCTTTGTGAACAACGTAACCTCGTTATCGTGAATACAGTGCCGAAGTGTGAAGGAGAGATCACGTATGAAGTGGTAAACCGGCAATCGACCATTGATTGCTGTCTGATGACATAAGGAATTCATGATAAGTTGAGAGAAAGGGTCACTGACGAGGAAGGGTATAGCAGCATAGGGAGTGTCCATAAACGCATAATTTTGAATATGGGATATGTAGTTGGGAAAGTGAGCAAGGAGTGCAAAATGGCCAGTCCAAATTTGAACGCTGAACAAATAACAAATATAGTCACAAGAGTCGCGGAAGAACTTTGCAAATGGCCAAGTAAAGAGTGGGAATATAGTGAGTTTCTAAGTGTAATAACGACAGAAATACGGGAAGAGAAACATGTTCGTTGGAAAGGCAAAAAAGAAACCGGAAAGCTGATGGAACAGGCAGATACGAGAATCGATCACCGAATGACAGAAAGCATCCCGAAAGCACAGGCAGCCAAAGAAGGCGCAGTTGCCGCAGGATGAAGTAGCCAGTAAATGGTAAATATGCCGGGAGAAGAAGTCTATGGTTCAAATACTGGTGTAAGCAAAGATAAAAGGTGAAAGTGAACATTGATTGTCAGAAATACGTCAGAAAAAGAAGGCCCCACCTAGAATATTTTGGAACCGGATAAAATTATTAAACGTTAGGCATAAACGTTAGACATTAGGCTGGTTGAAATACGCACCGCAGTCTGGTTTTCTCATTCGTCAGTTTTCAGGAATCTCAAACGAGGACTGCAGGTACGATTATGATGGGGTTCTTTGTGACAGACGAGTGAACTTGGCATTTCTTATGGTTGGTTTGGCGCTCTCTGTTTGTTGTGCCTTGGGCTTGGCGTGGTTTATTTCCAGAAAGTATCACCAAGCAGGCCTTGGAACGATCGGCGAAACGAAGCAGAAGCACGAGGTCTACCGGTCTCTTTGAGGTGTTTGGATACTGAAACCCATTCGAGACCTCCTGTGGCCGCGGATGGGCTGTTATGGTCGACCTGTCAAGATCGAGAGACATTCAGGCGTAAGTTCCCATGACAAGATTATTTGCCTCGTCCCAGAAGAGGCTGTTACGGTAAGCCTGGACCTCGACCTATTAAGTGTGATAAGCGTTCAGACGGGCATCCCCATGTCAACGTAATTGCCCTCTTCTCCGAAACGGCGTCACCCTTTTATTCCCCGAGCTGACACAATGGGATGGACGAAGAGACGACAAACCGAAGTGCGGGAGGCCATCAACGACAGAGCCTGACGAATGCACAAATGCTTCCACAGGCTTCCTGGGAACACGTCGGCAACCACAAGACCACCAGGGGTTATTAAAGGCCGTCGTGGACTCCGTGTTAATCAGAACCTCTTGAGACTCGGGGGAGTCGCAACCATGTACCAATGAAGTGAATACAATCTTTTCTACTTTTTTACATCATCACGATGCCCGGCTTCGTCGACGTTTGCCGATTCTTGCGGAGAAGATCCACCTCACCCGATCGAGATCGTATCAACACGTATGTACGTACGTCCCTAGGTCAGGAGTTGTTCCAGTGTAGCATCGCTTTGGCGTTCAAACCTTTGGAGTTTCGTGGACATGGTGACCAGCACAATTTGCGACTTGATTTCAGTATCAATGTCGGAAAATGAGCCGCACCTTGGCAAGGAGTGGAGGCGCGTATAGGAAACGTGTATCGTCTTACCATCTTGTTGAGGCCCTCTTCGGAAGTTCAAGATCTCGTACTCACGGTTCATTTTTTGGCGCGAAATGATCGTGGACACGTTTCTTGACCTACTCGTACCCGTGTGACTGGTTGGATTCACCTTGACCGGCGCTGCTGCTGGAGGCTGTTGGGGTCGCTGGCATTACCGGCTTCAGTTAAGGCACAGACATCGTAAGCCTGTTCACCGATGTAGTGGAAGGAGAAGTGTCTTTTCTTGCGCAGCGTTGGTAATTTGCCAACAAAAGGTTTTCGAAACTGCATATCCACCGTCGCCATCGGTCACCAATGGCTGCTGGAGATGTACCACGGGAATGGCGGAAAATACGGCAAGGACGCAGCAAAACCGCCATCTTGTGACCCTCGCTTCTTGAAACGTGGGCGCTGAAAAGCCTTTCGTCGCATCAAAGCTTGCTCACCGGTTAGAGGGCTTTACCAGAAGTAAAAGAGGCTCTTTTCGCCAATGCAGCGCATACTGCTCGTGCCTGGTGACCAATTGTGTTGAACTTTGTGTTCGACGTTGTGGATAGCGGAAGACCGTGAAAGCTGTCATGATTTCGAAAACGTCACTCTAATTTAATTTAGTGTTGTACTGAACCACTGCTCGCTTCTGGGTTGTCTTGGCTTGGCCCACTGCACTATAAAGTCTATTGACAGTTATAGTAAAAAAAAAAGGACTTGTTAACGAGTATTCCTAAAGATACTTTCCGCAGACAAAAGATAAAATGTACAACAAAGCGAAGAGGCCTACGAGGGAGAATCTGTAGACTATTTGCAGACTAAGTTTTAAAACAGTTAGTTGGTGCAATAAGCACGTACTGTAATTATATCCGCAGAAGCAAGTGAAACAACCCTACTAACAGTGCTTTTGGTGTCGGAATTCTCCAGCATGTGATAAGTGGCAGTGCCTTTCTAGCAGTTGGTACGTTACTGAAACCCAAAGGTTTAAATAACAGTTTTTACAGAAGACCATGCAGGTACAGTCAACCGCCAACGTTTACAGGACGCAGGATCTACCGAGAAGCTGAATTCTCGCGAGGCATGTTCACACAGCCTCGAATTAAACGTTCCAGCATGTAGTAGCCTTCGCCACCTACACAGTGATTCATTAAATACGAAGTGTCATGCCTTAACAGTGCAGGAATTTACATTTGAAGGGGAAACCGCGTCCCGTAAACTTTTGCTGTTGACTGTACACTCCAATAGCTCGTCGCTTTTACCACACTAAACAAGAAAGCATGCAAAATAATTTACCAAATTGTCAAGTTCGGTCTTGACACACACTCGGGCTGTTAATCTGAGGTGACAACAAAATAAAGTTGTATATTAATTGCTGCGATCCTTTGCGTGCTGATGTCCCCTGTGTAGCATTCGTCAGCGCAGAGTACTAGCTGACCGAAAATAATGGCTACAAAAGGCGTGCAGGAATTATTTCGGTAATCTTTAGGGCATCTTCAGAAAAAAGAAAACGCGGGCCCAATTGTTTTGCATTTTTGTGCTTCTGAAAGCAATATTACTTATAGCGCGAACAAATCAAACACGGACATAGAAAAGAAACGAACACGATCGCTGACTCACGACTAAAAGTTTATTGCTTACAAACAATCACATAAATAGAAAAAAATAACGCATGTGTACACCCGCGCACCATTCATTCCTTCAACGAAAAGCGAAACAAAGCAGAAGAGTGGTAACGCAAGATAGTGGGGTATTTTAACGATTAGATACGTCTAAAAAAACGTTTTTCCTTGTATAGCACGAGTGACGCCTGGCTGACACACCTGTCACCATATTGATTGATTAGGTAGGCCCTTTTCGTGTTTATTTGTCCAGATTATGCGTGTGCGTTCAAAAATGGGCTTGCAACTGCAAGCTGCGTAACAGGTTGCCAAATGCGATAGACCGGCGTTTGAGGAATGTTCTTGCAACCTTTTGTTTGCACACCTTCCCGTTTGGCCGATGTAACAAGATCAGCATGACAGGGGAATCTCGTACACGACATTGTTGGGGCACTCCACAAATTTTGGCCTATATGCTTTGCCTTGCACGTATTGTGCGCTACAGAATCTGACATCTGTGCGCGCGGTTGCACAGCCTGGAACACAGTGCATAATTTCTTCTGACAGGAAAAAACTGTAACCCCATATCGGTTCGCGGCATTTTTGAGGCCATGTGCCAGCCTATGCACATCAGTAATGGCGTTTTGCGATCACCAATATAATTTCCATACCTTGCTCTTTCTCTGCGTTTTAACCATTTCGACGGTTTTTCGGCAGTCGCCCTGATTGAGTGCTCGGGGTAACCAGTCATGGTTAGCCTGTTGACTTGATCCTTAGCCCCATCCAGCAAGTGGTGCTGACAAGAGTTTGTAATGGCGCAACGGAGGCAAGACAAGACGATACCATTTTGACCAATTTGCTGTGTCCCGAATTGTACGGCAGGAAAAGTTTCACAAAACGGGGATTATACTTCCAACACAAATAATTTTGTAAAAGGCTTAGAAATCTAGAAACGGTAGAGTATTATATCTAGGTAATTCAACAGTAAACTCTAGTCCCATTCCATTCTCGCAAAAAAATCCTCGGTATATTAACATATACTCTTGGCTAAACTGAGAATTATCTACCAAAACTAAATAATCATCCATAAACTGGAAGATTTTCATGGCCAAACCACAAAGCTCCTGAATTTTTTTTGTTCACACAACCTAAAGATATGTTACTAAGAGCAGGGGCTGCGTTTGCCCCTATGCAAACACCAGATTTCTGTAGATATAAGGCATTGACCCACAAAAAAAAAGTTTTTTTTATGTATCTAACCGTTAAAATATCCCACTACTGCTCTTCTGTCTTGTTTCACTCTTGCTTGAAGGAATGAATGGTGCGCGAGTGTACGCATGCGTAAATTTTTCTATTTGTATGGTTGTTTGTAAGCAATAAACTTTTAGTTGCGAGTCAGCTCTCTTGTTCCTCTCTTTTCTTTCTCCGTGTTTGATTTGTTCGCGCTGTAAGCAATAATGCAAATGTACCGACTCGCCCATGGAGGTGGCTACCGTAGTAAGAGAGCAAGTCCCTCGGCACGGATGGAACGTCACTGGTTACAGCATCATGCACCCTCGCTGTTTAAGCGATTTCGCAGCCTCAGTGTTGAAAAGTGCTTGATGAAAGTAGTCTTTCTGGATGAGGTTGGCGATTCCAAAGTTAACGTTTGATCGCTGAAAATAAACTGACTTCCAAGTCAGGACTGCCTATATGCTACGTACGCCTCCCGAGAGCCAGGGCGTGTACAGGACTGCCTATATGCTACGTACGCCTCCCGAGAACCAGGGCGTGTACCTTTTCGTCGAAGCACTTCAGTGACAGGGATTTCCCGGCTGCATACTGGTGAAGAAAAACCAGATTCCAAAGAATGAGGAACCCACTTTACGTTTTGTGTAACAAACAGAAATCGCTAACTTCACTTTGTTCGTCCATCTATGATTGAGTTCCCGAAAAACGTTTTCAGATACACGGGCCATTTCCACGACCATTTTCCGCATCTGGTAGGAGTTGATGAGGCCCGCTGGAGGCTACGGCTCCATCCCCAGCTATCTGTGTCAAGATCCAGCTAATTTCCCTTCAGGTTCATCTCACTTTAAGCACGAGGGAATCAGGACAGTGCTTTTCTGAAGAGGTAGTGCCGCCAACTTTTTCAGAAATGACCGCAATGCAGAGGGTTAAATGAAAGAGCGGACGGGCGAAAGAAATAGGTATACGTCGCTATATCTGGCTTCGCGTTAGTGCTGTAGCGTCGTGGTGGGGTAAGACATTCAGACATGCGGCGAAGCAAGGAGAACAATGGCACCCAGAGTGAAAGCCTCATTCAAGACCTGCATACCATACCACAAGTGGTATTGAAGAACGTCATGCATCAAACATGAGGCTGCACCGTTACTCACAATAGAATCACTATTACTGTCCTACAGTGTGTCACGTCGTGAATGCTGTAAAACACTCCAAAACAGTGTCACACTGCATACCAAAAATAATTACGTAAGCTTCGTATGATTTTTAAGCAACGCAAGCTACTATACCAGTGGTCGGTGTGTGCACGCTTTCGGCTTCCGTTTCACGACTTCTAACTTTGAAATTCACCCAATTGCACCCAGTGTCCTGAAGAATACACGTTTTTAAAGTAGATTAAACATGCACTAATGCGTCTTAAAACAGAAGATAAGCCACGTTCTCACTCTTGGCGCGGTGTTGACTGAACGCCAAAGAGGGCTGTGACGGCAATACCAGCAAACTACCGTATACAAGCACTACCACTTTATTGCCTAACGTCTAAAGCGAGAAGTCTAGCTGATAGTATATTACCTTCAGCCCATTCTCATTTTCATGACCGTACGTGGAAGTACGCTTGGAGCAACTATAACACTTTCTGTGCAGCCCCAGCGCTTTCCTATGTACATATATATTGCAGCCACGAAGCTCGTGCGGGAACCACTGTCAATAGTGCGTCGCGAGTCATCGGCTGTTTGGAAACTTAATCGCTCAAATGGCCAGAACCTGGGCCATTAGCGGCTGCTTCTTAAACACGCACAGAACATACGGAAGAAGCATGCTCAGCAAGAGGCGGCAGCCATCGTTGGTCGGTGCGTTCACATTTTGTGTGCCATGGCCTCGAGTACTTCAACGATGTGCTCATAGAGGACAATGATGAGCGCATGTCCCGTTCCGAGACGCAACATCTTCGGCGCGAGGCCCTTGTACAGTGCCAGGAAGCCTTCCTCGCGGTAGACGAGCTTGAAGCTCTGCCAGCACGTCTTGTACTTCACTTCACCGGGTACGGGCTGCAGCCCTTGGATGCGGCTCTTGACCACGTCCCAGGGAATGTTGAACACCGTGCTGACGCAACCGCTGAACAGGCCAGTGCCAACCTGCGCGTCGCAATGCTGATACTGAACAAAGCGTGGGTAACTGCGCTCTAAAAAAAAGTGCTGGCGTAAAATAAGGTGCATGTGCCCACGATGGACAAGGCGTCCCTTGAAAATCTTTCAAGGTGAAATAATTATGCGGCTTAAATTCCGGTGTCAGCCGAATTCAGCCTATGAGGGCCGAAATTTCGTCGCCACGACACGCCGTGATAACTTGTGACATCTAAGGATCCACAGACTTAAGCAAATAAAGCCCTACTTCATATTCCTTTCATGATAACCACTTTCTCGATCGTAAAAAGTTCAAAACGACACTGCATGGTAGCTTGTTCTTCCACCTCCAAATTAAGTGATAAGGTTAAAGAGACAGAGAATGATGGCTATGGTCTTTTGTACGCATGCTGCTATATTCTTATGCATTGTCAAGACTGACTTAGGCAATTTCGCCAAGTCAGTATTGCCAACGACGGCGTATGGACTGAAACTACTCAAGGAAACCTAATGAAGAGGTGTAGCATCAGTTTCTATTGCAATGGACCCTGCACTTTCTAAACGGGGTTTGTTGAGTTCTTGTCTTGATCATTCTTTTATCTTTATTTATTAGGGCACCTATTATGGCGGTGACATGAACTCAGTTCGTGATAACGGTTGCGACATCCCGCTGCTGAGCACGACGTTGTCAGGTTGTCAGCCGCGGCGGCCTCATTCCGACGGTCCAGGAACGCAAGAACGCTCAGGTATACTGTAATATTTGTGTCAGCGTTAACTAATCTCAAGTTGCCATAACCAGGAGCGCTGCATTACACCTTCTCTCATAGCCAAATTGTTGCTTTGGGACGTTAAAGACCATTAATAATTCAACAGGACGAACTTCGTATGCTGTGATATTAGAGCGCAGCTCTAAGGCGCCCGTGTCCGCGTTGAGCGTCGGCGTGACTCGGTGTCGTTTCTCGATGTATCCGAGCGAACGAGAACGACAGATGAAAATGAACGTGGATCGCAGTGGCAGATGAAAGAAAAGAACGTGAGGAGGAAAGTGAAGGAGGAGGGTATGGCGAAAGGGTGGGGGAGAAAGCAAAGTCGAACGAGGCTACGAGATGGCGCCATAGTATCTGTAATCTGACTGTATGCGGGACGCGAATTGTGTAGTACTTTCTGGAAGCCACGCGATTACTCTAACCTTCGACGAGTCTGGTGTAACAGCCGATGTGCTTCAACCGCAGATCAGATTTTCGACGATCGTCGAATCTGCTCGCCGCTGTCGCTGTGCTTGAGTGTTACTTGTTTTGTTGGGCACATGTACGCCTAATAAAGAGTTAAATTTGTAACTAACAGTTTTGGCATTGTGTCGTTCTTCCTGGTCACTACCACGTGACAATGCAATCATAATACAAAATAGTGTCAGCCAGATATTTCTGAACAATGAGCGACGCAACCGGCGGAAGTGCTCGGTCTGCAGCAGCTGCTAAACGAGTTGCCAGAGCAGAGGCTCAGTGGCGCCGTCGTCATGACCGAGAGGTACACGCTGCTGCAGCACAAGCTAAGCGCCCTCGCCGAAAATAAAGAGTTGTATGTAGCTGTACGAACACACATCTCTGACTCAATTTATCGCGAAGTGAAAACGCGCAGAGCTGTGTTCAAATCGCGCATTAGGGGGTATCGTAATCGTCGGTAATTTTTACCGTTAAATAATCGCAGGTAGCCGTATATAAGGAGCGCTGCACTGCACCGTCTCGCATAGCCGTACTGTTGCTTTGGGACGTTAAAAAAACCATTAATAATTCAACAACATGACGATAACTTCGTGCTGCCATTCGCGGTCTTTAACATCCCTTCAAGCTGCGGGTACGGTGTGCGCATTATACCGTCGTTTGCCGGCAAGATTTTACCTTGTAGAGGTTTTGCTGATGCCGGTTCTTAAACTCTGGTGCGGCTTCCTTGAGTTTGGCGTAGATCGTGAAGTAGAACATGACGAAGACACCGTGCCTGAAAATATTGGAAGTGAGGCCCAGGCTGAGCCCCTCCCTACCTAAGCCGTTCTTGCGGTAGATTTGTCGGGCCAGCGAGTAGGCGCTAGGCTGCGCCGCCACTAGAGTTCGGTCAGTCTGCAACCGGACCTGCGAATAATTTCATTTATTAACTCTGGTCAGACGTGAGAGATCACTGCAAAACCACATTTTCTACGCTACGCCTGCCCCGGTGGCTTAGTGGTCACGGCTATCCTGTGTTGAGCGCAATGTTTCGGGTTCGACTGCCGACTTCCGCGGCGGCATTCCGATGAGGGTGAAGTCCAAATGTACAGCGATATTGATGCACGCTAAAGGGCCCCAGATGGTCAAAATGGATCAGTAGTTCTCCACTACAGCGTCTTATATAACTCCTCTGATGCTCTGACACATTAAGCCCTATCAATCACACTTAATGAACCACTGATATTTATCAACGCGCCGATACGCCGATGTGGGAGCGTCCCGCAATCAGAGACAGGTTGTGCCGAATGTGTAAGAATTGAAGTAGAGTTCCTAGGTTATATATATATTTTTTTCTGTTTAGGACAGGATGACGACATGGATGAGATAGATGGCTCAGCCTAAATGACAGAGTTACGCGTGTACACCCTTTGGCGTGTAACAAGAGCAGGTGAAAAGAGCTGATACATGAGGTGCCCGCAAGCTCTGCCACAATCGATCACCAGCACTTCCACGCCTCAATTCTTATGCTATGAAAAGTTTTAGCGCACCCAGTCTTGAACCTGCTTCCGGCTCCGGCGCGGCATAAGAAAAAAAAAGCATTTTGAGTACATATACGCGCATGTACGGCGGCAAATCGCAGTGACACTACTGGCTTATTGCATCCGTAGCTTGCGCGCAAGTCAATATGAGAGATGTGATACATCGATGCGCGCGCCTCGCATTGAGACCCCCTTCTGGCGAGCAACTAGCGCGCTCACCTTAACAACCTCGAATGGGTTAACGGCGATTCCCTCTATGGCGCCCGCCAGGAAACCTGAGATGAGGTTGTTGGGCACCAGCGACAAGTGGGGCGAGAGTAGGCGCTTCGTCTGCTCGTACACGAGGAACCGCAACGCCATCTTTGGGGTCTCGACCACGAGCACGGGCACGATGCCCTTGTAGATAGAGAGCACGCCCTCGGACTTGGTCATACGCCGGAAGCAGTCGGCGATCGACTTGTACCGGTTCGGGTCGCCTGCCGACTGCATCTGCAGGCGCGTCTTGACCACGTCCAAAGGGTGGTTCACGCACACCTCGATGAAACCCGCGACGGCGCCCGAGGAGAACTGTACGGCGGCCTTGTGTTTGTGGCTTAGCAGCTGCTTGGTTTCGGACGACTCGGACATCGTGAAGGTGCGCTGCTACCGTGCGCCTCGTAGTCGATGTCGCTGGGTGGTTCGTTCAACGTCGACGGCGACGCGACTGTGACGAATTCTCGGGCTGCTGGGGTGCACGTCTCTAAGGGTCTCCTTGGAGGACAGGCGCATCCTCACCTGGAAGTGGACGGAAGGGAAAAAAATATATTCGCACGACGAACTGGCTAATTACGCGACGTGTTAAGTTCGGCTCATGACGAAAGTACCACAAACATACATAACAAGAGTCACGTGTTCGACCTGTTTAGCATGCGGGCGATGCAGGCTTCTTCTGGAAGTAAGGACATAGTTCAATTAAGCACGGCGCATTATTGCGTCAATGGCTGTAGAACGTCGTCCTAATTATCGACGCCGCTTGTGGGTCAGTCCGGTATAAGTACAGGCGCGAAGCCATGTGCAGAAAGCTGAACAAAAATGCACTTAGCGCTTGCGTACATCTTTCGGATACCACGTCTCCCCCTGCTGATGGAAAATGAGATCGCCATGCCAGGCCCATCTCTTAAAAGCAAGTAAAGAGACAGTTCGTGCATGGAGGACGCTTCCTTGGCCCTGTTCAGAAGTGTAGTTTTTGTGACGTATTGGAGGAGCCAGGTAGAACGAAATTAACTATCCATCGAATGAATTTTTGTGGTACGCCACCGCCATGGACCTTCTCCGTCGGTGTCGCCACCGCTGGGAGGCGGCTCTGAAAAGTTCGGAGGTGGAAGACCAGCTCTGGGCCGTCCAACAAACCGAAGATGCCGCCTGAGTCCAAGGACTTCGAGCCGCCACCTGAGGCCACCACAACCACAACTGCCGCACCCCTTCTTTTTAATAAAGTTTATTTTCTTCTTCTTCTTCTTGCGTGCATCGTTAGGCAGTATTTAGTAAAGCAATGAACGGGGCTAGTTGGTGGACGTCAGGCAGCATATCAATGAAAAAAAAATTTTTGCGTTTACGTACCAAAAACCGCGATGTGAGTATGACGCACGCATATGTCAAAGTAATATTGCTATAAAGGAAGTTATCTTATATGATGACTACAATGACTGTTGTGACTCACACTTGTCAAGGTACTTGCACGAGGCGAGGCTTTTGCACTAAACCACGGTAAGGGCTTTTTTTCTGCCCTTCGCATTCCCAAGTGCACTGTATCTGGCTCGTTCTCCCGCCTTACGGCTGGTTACCTACGATCCCCTATGAAAAGGAAAAGCTTTTGTAACATGCGTCCCACCTCATAATCTCTTACAAGTAGTCTATTCATATTCATCTCGCAGTCGCTTGACGCTCTTCGGGTTGCAGTGCTAATAAATATCCTTATACAGTAAAACAAACAAACAAGAAAAAATGCATGACAGGCAGATATCATTTCTAAGTAGCGACCTAACATGAATACGACTTAATTATGACTTGAGCGAATGACAATATCTCAACAAGTATATGTCAAAACATATTTTTTCCAAGTAAAGAAGATGAAACTAGATCAATAAAAACAAAGATCGGACATATAACCCCGACACAGTGAAAAATGACACATAAGGACGTGCTAGCCCAATGGCTATGGCGTTGCCCAGCTGAGCTTGAGGACGCGGGTGCGACCCTAGCTGCGGTGGCCGCATTTCCGTGCATTTGGGGCGCGCTATGGAATGCCAGGTGGCACGTTAAGGAATGCCAGCACCCACATTACGGCGTATCTCACGATCAGATCGTGGTTTTGGCACGTAAAACCCCGGGATTTAATTAATTAATTACACATATAAGGGAACATATGAAGCGATGATATCCAGGAACATGTTTTCCACTTTATTCTCGCTTACTTGCATAGGTGCATTTTGCATGGCATCTTCGGCGTTTTACCGGACTGCTATGCACGAAATGAAGGCACATTCACCGACGCTAATCTCGCGCCAAGATTGCAGATGCAAGCTTGGGACCGTTGCTCTTCGCAGAGAGAATGCAGACGGCCTGTACCGGGAGAGGGTAACATCCGGCCTCCGCTCGGCTTGTGATACAAGTTCACGTGGGCCGGTGCGAGCGGGCGAGATATTTGGCGTCCTAGATAGACAGCTCCGGAGTGCCAAGCCGCTGATAACCGTCCGCTATCACGGATACGCATCCCGCGAGCATAAAGCCTCGGTCTCACGTGCCGTCTGCGACGAAGTGGGTTTAAACATTCTTTTTTTCGCAAGATAAGGCTGATTGGAAGGCATCCCATCGCTTGCGTCGATTGCATTATCGAAAACCATTCGCGCTGAAAGGAAGCCTTCTTTTTCGTCGTTTTTTCCCCCCGTATAATCACGATTAACGGAGCGTCCGTAGCGCTTTCAATACAGGTAGCTTTCACTATCTAAGAGAGTTGTTAGGAAAATGTTGTAAGCGCTTTGCAGCCGCTGTAACAGTCTACAACAATGAAATGTAATTGAAGTGAACTTTTTTTTTTCTTGCTTCCACCGAGAAAGATTCCTATAACGCTCAGGAAACTGTGCAACAGAGATATGGGTTTGTAAGAGCCTTAACTCGTTGTGCACCTTTTTATGCACCTTGTTTTTCACGTTGTTGTTAAACATAAATTTGATCTCTAGCTTATGTTTTCTTTATTCATTGTATCATACAGCTGGGCTAGTTTAATTATTTACGTGAGACACCGCTACTGATAATTGCTATGCAGCTGCGTTTTTGACACTCTGGCCTCGTCTTTGGCTACAATGGTGACAAATCCAGGATCATTGGAACGTGCGCTTCAACACTTATGAACAAAAAATATGGACAACGAAAACTCTGCGAAATCACTGCAACAACATATTTCATTCTCTTAAGTACTTTTATTTTCTTACCCGTAAGCTTTTTTTTTTACTTAAAAAAATTTAGAAAAGTTATGGGGTTTTACGTGCCGAAACCACTTTCTGATTATGAGGCACGCCGTAGTGGAGGACTCCGGAAATTTCGACCACCTGGGGTTCTTTAACGTGCACCTAAATCTAAGTACACGGGTATTTTCGCATTGCGCCCCTATCGAATAGCGGCCGCCGTGGCCGGCATTCGATCCCGCGACCTCCTGCTTAGCAGCCTGTGCTTAGAAAAAAAATTCTCAGTACAATAAAAGTAGTTATGATGTTTCTCAGGCAGAAGTGATGCTATTCGTTTAAAACGGGTTCATTTCACCAGGTCACGCTATGTTTGACGACATGCGTGAATGAACGCCTGGAACGCTTCATATTCAACCAACAGCATATAAAAATATTTACCGCGGACGGCCGCCTAAGGGGATACGTGACCTCTTTGAAATTGTGTCATTGTCAAGGCCAATGCAACGGTATCATTCTATACCACGCGTCTTGGGACAAGGTTGTTTTCTTTCTTTAGCGAAGTACCCGACATCCTGCCTGAGGGAAGTCGCTTTGAGTAAGAAAACGACACCACAGCGTAAACTGCAGCCTCCCACTTTTTTCTTTCCTTCTTTTTTTGTTCCACTAGCAGAAACGTCTCGACGATGATGAACTAGGCTTCATCGCAACCGGCCCAGCCTCGCGAGGATATGCGAGCGGAAGCAATCGTATGGGGCGAGGAAATGGCGGAGAGGCGAAGCTATTAACTATAGACACTCGGGATCGAAGGGTGAATACGGCACCCGAGACACGGAAGTCCTCCATGCACCGACAATTCCGATGCTTTGTCTTCAGCTGCTTTGCGCGAACTCCGTCGATCGCTCACGACGCCGTGCCCCTTCAGTGTTTCCCTAGGCGCTTAAGACATTGACTTCACTGCTGCAGCTCAAACTGCCTCCGCAGTCCTCGGAGTGTCACGCAAACAGCACGAGCTGCCGTCACCGAGTGCCGCGATCGTGACGTCTCGCCCGGATATCCGAGTCAACGGCGCGTCATAGTGTGAGCGAGTCGACGGCGAGAGCAGCCACACAAACCTGTCTACGGAAGAGGCAGAGGGCGCCCCCCTCTCTCATCCATGGCCGTGAAGCATTGGAAGGTCGAAGGAAGGGAGACAAGACGGTGCCGGTCCGCGACTCTGTTCGAGCCCCTCCAGGAAGTCCGGCCGGTCGGAGAGCAGCGGTAGTAGGTCACCACGTTGGCGTAGCGGTTCCGCTCAAGCAGTCACCGCCGCTGCTACGGCGATCACGCTGCCGATGAGTGACGCCCGCCCGTCTCGCACAACCAGACACTCCGTTTGAAGACGACGAGGCCTGATCCGCTCGCTGACAGACGGCGGTGCAATAATTGGGTGTATGTATGGGCGACAAGGCGATAACCGGAGCGCGTCGCTTTTGCAAGTGCTTGCTATGCGGAGGCTGACGTCGGCTGACGGGGTGCTGGCAGAAATCCCACCGCTCTGCGTTTTCTCCTTTGTTACGGGCCTGCAGCCATTGTTTAAATTTCATCGCGAGGGGTTGCCGCTCCGGCGACAGGCGCCCGCCGCTTCGTCGCAAGAGATAAGCAAAGGTCGAAGAAGAACAAAAAAAAAAAAAAAAACGGTGAGAATGAGGCTACGAGATATTCCTGCCTAATTATCGCACTGGTATCCTTCCGTATAGAAAGAGACTCTCTGAGAGACTACTAGCAATTCAGTGGGTATGCGCCACTGGATTCGAGGTTATCATCTTTATCACACCACAATGACGGTGCGAGAAGGGGTAAACACGTGCGGGTAACCAACACTTCAAAAAAAATATTTCACTATATTTTTTCATTCTTTTCTTCTTTTTTTTTTTGCTATTGCCGAAGCCTGCGTCCTGAACTTGAGGTAAACGACCATGAAGGTGACAACCCAATGCCACCCTACATGTCTGCCTCTCTCTACGTCCGATTAATTGAGTCCAAGTTTCTCACGTCTCACTCAACAATTATATAATCCTTCTCTTTCGCCCTGTCTTGCTCGACTGCACCTTCCACCTGGCTACAGTAATATTTTCTTCGTGCTGTTATTCCTTCCTCTTGCTTCCTCCACTATTTCTTGGCCCATCAACCGCGGTGCTTTGCGCCATTTTCTTTTTATTTGTATGTGGTGGAGAACGAGGGGAGAGGAAAGGAAACTGAAAGGGGGGCAGGACAATAACTATACAAACAGCTTTGATGGCTTCGCAAGCAAATATGTTGCCTCCTTTGAGGCACCCTACTTTAGTCGTGTGAGTGAAACACATCCACGCTCTACAACTTCTCCTCTCCACCCTTTCCGAAAGGTTACGCGTGAGCCCACGTTATTTTAACAACTTCCTTTTCGTAAAAAATTAGTCATTCCATGATAGGAGGCTCTGTAAGCTACGAAAGGCACACCATGCAATGTATATCGGAGCGTTCATATCTTGGTCAAAGTTTTACATCATAAATTCGGTATCTGAGAAACTAGTTTCAAGCCATATTCTAAACGCATAAAAAAATTCAAGGACGTCTTGCTTTTCCTTTCTTGCCGTTGCCTCTGCGGGAAGGTATAGTTAAAGGGTGAACAAGGGAATAATGTTGTAGCTTTTCTGGTAGTCGTTGCCTCCAGTATAAAAACCTGGCACATTTCTGCACGGCAAGAATGTAATTAACGTGCCGAAAATATATTCACCGACACATCATGCAACACTCAATTTTAAAGCATATCCTTTAAACGAGACATTTTGGTCCAGCCCTGTGTTTCCCTTAAAGCTTGAATCCGCACGATAAAAAAAGGGGGTCCCACGTAGCGCTTACCCATTTCTTGGTATCAACATACAGTCCTTTCTCTAGTGAATCTTCCGTCGAGATCACCGTCTTCTTTTAATACTTACGTCGGCGAAGAATTTGCGATTTCTCAAGTTCTATGCCACACACTTGTCAAGCCTAAAGCGCCAGTTCTTAACGCAAACACAGTGCAGACTTAATAATGTTCTATTTGGACAAGTTTGTATGCCATGGTTTCGAAAACTTGCAACGAAAAAGCCACAAAGATAGCAGAGAATACACACAACTACTATGAGCTTGGAAGACAGAAAAAGCGTGACGGAAGAATTTCGGAGATCATTAGTAAGTGGGCCGAGTAGTCTGTGTCATAGTCGTGCACCATTCTTGCTGTCTCTAACACGTCTCACTACTATGATTATACAAACAAGGTGCAGAAGCACAACGGTCGAGAGCGCAGATCTGTGGACACTGCGCTCGCACCCTATGGTACTTAAGAATGCTGTGTCTCGGTAATGTAAGGATTTTATTTCGATTATTTTCTTCAGTGCGCTTCTTCAGTAGACCGAGCGGAGCTCCGGCTACATTATCGCCGGGATCGGCCGGTCCTGAAAGTAGCTAGGCAGGGGTATCCAGAACATGGCGTCCATGACGTATTACCGCCTCCTGGTATTGTCTCCGGCGCTTGCAGTACATAAAAGCAGTGCCTTTGAGAGTTGTGTTTGGTACTCCGAGGAGCCGTCACTGGGCCATGGATTTGGACACCGCCTCTAGAATCGAGCGAAAGGTTACGTTATACTGGCAGCAGAGGAGCAGGTGCTAAAGGTGACTGACGTTAAAGAGCAGGCGCTTGTTACCCTTGCAAATAGCATAAGTGATGACAACACTCGGCGGGCCCACGAACCATGCTCAGCAGGATTGCGCACGCTGCGTGAAACAAAGCGACGTGCCCTTTCGCTGCGTCTTGCGCAACGCCACCGCGTCGTGATTCATTCGCGTTTCTTTCTGACTGCGCTCTTTCGTTTGCGCACGAACTCTTGCACTTGCAGAAAATGGCGGAGTAAGGTCCGGCGGAAGGATTTTTGCTGCCCAATTTAGATTGAACAAAGCCTCCCTCATGCTCTTGCGTGGCGGGTGCATAAAAATGGAACAGATGGTGGCAGGCGAGGTAAGCAGCTAACATGCTCGGCCAACGAGTTCTCAGCGCAGCCTGGTCGGAACATTTAATTCTTAAAGCGCTATTACTGCAAGCTGCGTAACTTGCGCATAAAACGTTTTGTTAAAAGCGTGAGCTTCACTGCCAGAAAGCAGCGTAAAGCTCTCAGATTAAAGATGAGTTCATCAATTTTTTAAGCCTGTCGAAAATTGGAGGCACCTACTGCAACATGACGGCGAAACTGAAAAGATGTGATACACTGTATCAGAAATGCCTGCTTTTCTGTGTACCTAAATTTTAAGCACTTTCGTATGACGTTGAAGTATTATTTCTGTTGTGTTACAAGTAAGACTGAGCAAAAATATTATAGGTAACTATGGATCACATACAATGATTGATACTTAATCGTGCAGCTACCACCATTCCTTCATATCCATGCCATTTGGAGGAAAGTCGAAGGTAAAGCCTGTATGTCATAGTATTCTTTTGTTCGCTGTCATTTGTGGAGTGTCGCTCTGATCTTTTGTTACGTATATGTTACCTTGAATAGACTTGTCCAGCGCAAGTCCGTGATGTTTCTTGCAGTCGACACGTCAATACAAGAATGAATCAAAACCAACCAGCGCGGATGTCGGTTCTGGTATGTGTTACCTCCGCAATGGCTCTACTGGCGAGATATCAATATCTCTTATTAGGCTAAGAGAGTCAAATTTTGTTCGCCTCATCACTGTTGTAACAATATAAAATCACGATGTCAACTGATTTATTCTCTAGTTTCGCGCCTAGCGCATTCGTGACATTTGTATCCGATTATGTCGACTGTCACCAGATTATTGAAAGGGCCATTGCAGCTTCAGCTGGTGCCATGAAGCAGCATCTTCAAGACGGAGCTCTACTGCCTCTAGCTAGCCTATTTACTCAACGCTTTCAAGACTTCGGGCAGTACTCTAGAGAAAATTATAGAAAGAAACTTCATAATATATTTGCAACGAACGCTGATCATTCGGCTTTGCAGGCTGTGTGCCATTGTTGTTCTGGAAACAACATACTTGATTTGATACAAATATACGTACCAGAGCTGGTGAATGGCATAACGCCCAGCAAGACACGGGTATTTAGAAAATATTTACTTCAAATTTAAATCGATTATGTAACCTTCCTTGATTCATTACGAAAAGAAAAGAAAGCATCGAGCAGTTAGAGCTGCGTGTAAGAACGGGTCCAAGCAAGAACACAAACGACATCGTTTTGTCATTTGTGTCCTTTCTTTGTCCCTCTCTTTCGTGCTGCTTCAATTCCATCATGTGCCAGCTGGCCCGCGTGAACGCTGGGTTAACAGTGGACTCTGTATAAGCAACCTTGCTGAATTATTTCTCACTGTAGGCTCTAAATATGAAGCTTTATCTCTTACACTTCCGACCAGAAACAAAATATCCGAACATTTTTCGAACATCGCGACTCTTCAAATGGGCCACACACAAAGCAAGGGTCATCCGGTCGGCATTCGAAATTTCGATAATATGCTCACGCGTTGCGTATACACACGTCGGCCAGTGCGCCTCCGTAAGTAGAAGCCACCGGAGGAGGAAGAGGATGACGAACACGTAGCTCGAGCGCTCCGGTGTCGAGGACGTGGCCCCTCCTTCTGGACACTAGCCGTCCCAAGGAGAACCTCAAGAGCATTTCAGGTGAGCCGAGCAAGTCCGCGACAACGAATGTGCCTCGCGTGTTCTTTGCGCGCGAGGCACAGACGTGACGGCGGTGCCAGGGCGACTATCTAACGTAGTCGGGAGCGGGTCCCCTTAGTGACAGGCAGGAAGAGTACGCCGGCGGCGTCTTTATATGTTGTTACCGGTCGGAAAAGAAATATGACACGAGGCAGTGGCGTTGCGGAATTCACGGCAAAAGAGCCCGTCGCTTCGCATGCCGCAGATCGCGCTTGCGCGATAGTGTTGTGCTGAGCTTGACTTATACAGAGCCGCAAGCGACGTCATCGCTTACATTTGCAAATAATAAAGAAAGAAGCGTCATCTTTGTAACGTTAGTCATTTCTGGCACTTTCTCTTCTACCATTTGCTCGCAATAACCCCCACCAATACAAGCTTGCCCAAACGTAACAACCTTGTTAAGGCCGTACTATGATCTCTGCTAAGTATACTTATACTCTATCGATTTGACAGCTAAAGGTGCGTTGTATAAAGGCTGCGAATGCTTGGTCAGTGCAACACAAGAACCGACAAGTTTTCGTGGACTATTGACCCGACCGCAAGCTTCGTGCTTGACGCAATCCAGAATGGTAGCGTTGTTGCGTTTCGCCTGCGACACGTGGTTTTGCCGGCGCGACTGCGGCGGGGCGGCAGACATTTTGGCCCGATCGTCGTCGCCGCAACACTCATCGCCAGGTGTTTCCAGGCGCGTCTGCGGCGATGCGACCGCCTAGGGATCCTCCTCGCATTCCAGTCATTGTGCCCGAAACAGGCGATGCCAAAGCAGGGATCTCATTCCAGTTATTGGGCCCGAAACAGGCGATGCCAAAGCAGGGATCTCGTTCCAGTCATTGTGCCCGAAACAGGCGATGCCAAAGCAGGGATCTCATTCCAGTTATTGGGCCCGAAACAGGCGATGCCAAAGCAGGGATCTCGTTCCAGTCATTGTGCCCGAAACAGGCGATGCCAAAGCAGGGACCATCCTCTCATTACAGTCATTGTGTCCGACCGGCAGCGCCACGACAGGGTGCTACGAGATCGTGCGCAGCGCCACGACAGGGTGCTACGAGATCGTGCGCAGCGCCACGACAGGGTGCTACGAGATCGTGCTCGACATGGTGCTACGGCATCGCTACGACAGTGTGCGTCACCATTAGCCCATTGTACATTCACGTGCTCGTCTTTTGAGGGGTTCCTTCTTGCCCTCAACTGCGAGAGTATAAAAACAGCTGCCCCCGGACGCCAAAAGGAGGGCTCCGATTTCTTCTGCTGAGTGAAGTGCTCTCCCGTCTCTCTACTTCGGTCAAACCTGACCGCCAACTCTTTGCGATGTTAAAATAAACAAGTTGTTTCGTTGTTACCAGTCGACTCATGCTTTGCCGGGACCTTCGGATGCTTCCAGTTGTACCCCAGGCCGCCAGGCCAACGCTACCCTTGGGGCTTGCGACCCAGGTACAACCACGGGCGTCAGCGCCGAGTTCCCAACAGATCGTACCAGCAGTCCGGTCCAAACATCTGGTTGGCAGCGGTGAGATCGCCTACGACTTCAAACATCTGGTTGGCAGCGGTGGGATCGCCTACGACTTCAAACAACTGTCTGCCAGCGGTGAGATCGCGACAACGGAGGCCAGCAGCGAAGAGATGCAGTTGACTGTATGCTGAGCAGCTCATCGACGATCCGGGAGCAGTGCAACGAGCCCTGTGTGACGACTGGTTGCCTGCAGCGGAACGACTGCGCGGAATTCCTGCCTGCGAGGTTTGGTGAGTGCGGGACTTTCTTCTTCTGAGCTTTGCCAGGCTTTTTGTTAGTGTCAGAAACAGAGCTGGTAATTGTGGTTGTCGTTGCTGCCGGGTTAGTTTGCGGCAAGACAATAGTAAGCAGTAGAGAAAGCAGCATTCAGAGCAGCCATGGATTTGAAGTCGTTGCGCAAACCGAAATTGTTGGAGCTTGCAAGAGAGTTGGGTCTGGATGTCTCAGACAAACTCAGAAAACCAGAACTGCTAAAGGCTATTCTTGAGTTAGAGGCTGAGGATGACGAGCTGTCGGAATGCCTTGAGACTATTGAAGAGAGGGAGACTGCAAAAGAAAAAGAAGAACGTGAACGTAAAGAACAGAAAGAGCGAGAGCAACAAGAGCGTGACCGTCAACACGCTTTGGAAATGAAGCGTCTTGAGGTAGAGATGGAACGCGCTCGTAATGGAAGTCAGGCACACGGTGCAGGAGAACGCGTATTGTTCAAAATGACTGACCTGATGCGGCCGTTTAAGCTTGGAGAGGACATTGGTTTGTTCCTGGTTAACTTTGAGCGAACGTGCGAGAAGCAGGGGTTCTCTCGGGAAACGTGGCCACAGCGCTTGCTCACTTTGTTACCCGGCGAGGCGGCCGACGTAGTCGCTCGCTTGGATAGAGAGGAGGCAGAGGATTTCGACAAAGTAAAATCGAGTCTGCTAAAAAAGTACCGGCTGTCTGCGGAGGCGTTCCGTCGGAAGTTTCGGGAAAATGAGAAAGGCAAAAGTGAGTCATATACAGAGTTTGCGTATAGGCTTATGTCGAACATGCAGGAGTGGCTCAAAGAAGAGAAAGCGTTTGGTGACCACGATAAAGTTCTGCAGTGCTTCGGGCTAGAACAGTTTTATAGTCGGTTACCGGAGAACGTGCGATACTGGGTCTTGGATAGGCCAGACGTGAGTACGGTGGCTAGAGCCGCTGAGCTAGCCGAGGAGTTTGTGACGCGTCGAGCTCGCGGAGCTAAGGACGGTCAAAAGGGTGAATTTGGCTCGAAGTTTGAGAGGCCGAAGTTCACGCCCATGAGATTAAAGGGGGACACGCGTAGTGCGGATGCGAGCGAAAGCAGTCCGACCAAACGTAAAGAGACGGCGGCAGCCAAACGCAGAAAGCGGTTCGAGATGAGGCGAGCACGCTTGTGTTATACGTGCCAGAAGCCGGGTCACTTTTCGGCGCAGTGTCCGGAAACAACACCAAAAGTTGTGTTTTTTTCAATAGGCAGCACTGACGAGAACATGAAGCTTCTCGAGCCTTACATGCGAGACCTCCTCGTGAACGGGAAAGAGTGCCGAGTGCTTCGCGATTCCGCAGCTACGATGGATGTAGTTCACCCATCTTACGTAGAACCCCATATGTTCACGGGCGAGTGCGCGTGGATCAAGCAAGCCGTGGAAGCTCATAGCGTGTGTCTGCCGGTAGCAAAAGTGCTTATTGAAGGACCTTTCGGAGCGCTTGAGACGGAGGCGGCAGTGTCATCTATGCTGCCACCCCAGTACCCGTACCTATTTTCAAACAGGTCCGATCACCTCCTGCGCGAGAAGGGGCTTTTGTTTGGTGAAGCTAGTGTTCAGGCCTTAACCAGATCGAAGGTTCGGGAGCTCGCTGCAAAGGCGGTAGTTGCGGGGCCGACGTTATCAAACAACGAAAAAGGGTCAGAGGCGCAGCAAGCTGATATTCAGAGCACGCCCGAACTGAATAGACTTGAGTCTGTAACGTTAAAGGCGCCAGATACTGGAGAGGAAACGCCCGACGCGGGAAAGTTAGAAGAGCTATCTACTGATTTGCTCATCGCGCCTACGTCAGACGGACTTGATAGGTTGCTAAAAGTCAGCCGGTCGGCTTTGATAGCCGAGCAAAAAAAGGATGGCAGCCTGGAAAACGTGCGCTGCAATGTCAAAGAAGGTATCGCCAGGAAAACTGCGCGTTTTGTGGAAAGAGGTGGAGTCCTGTACCGGAAGTATCTAGACCGCAGAGGAGTGGAGTTCGATCAGCTGGTCGTGCCTCAATGCTATCGTCAGGATCTGTTGCGCTTGTCACACGGGGGTTCGTGGTCCGGACACC
Organism: Dermacentor variabilis; assembly: GCF_050947875.1. Lineage (NCBI taxonomy): Eukaryota > Metazoa > Arthropoda > Arachnida > Ixodida > Ixodidae > Dermacentor > Dermacentor variabilis. The sequence continues at coordinate 62,501,549 of NC_134571.1, read as the reverse complement.
TAGGAGTTAAGAAAACTAAGGACCGTCTCTTGCAAGAGTACTATTGGCCAGGGTGTTTTCGGGACGCAGACCATTTCGTGAGGACATGTGACACTTGTCAGCGGGTGGGCAAACCAGGGGACAAATCGAGGGCGCCGTTGAAATTGGTACCTATCATTACGGAGCCTTTTAGACGGCTCGTTATTGATACTGTGGGACCTCTGCCGGTAACAGCCACGGGGTACAGACACATTTTGACTGTGATCTGCCCAGCGACAAAGTTCCCTGAAGCAGTGCCGCTTAAAGAACTCAGCTCAGTTGAGATAGTTAATGCACTACTGTCCATATTTGCGCGAGTTGGTTTCCCTGCGGAAATCCAATCAGATCAGGGCACAGTGTTTACTAGCGCTTTGACGACAACTTTTCTCGAAAGGTGTGGGGTAAAGCTGTTACACAGCTCAGTGTACCACCCACAGTCGAATTCCGTTGAGAAGCTCCACTCCGTCATGAAGCGCGTGTTGAGAGCCTTGTGTTTTGAACATCAAACTGACTGGGAGCTGTGTCTGCCTGGGGTGATGTTTGCTTTACGGACCGCGCCGCATGCAGCTACGGGGTTTTCGCCAGCTGAACTGGTGTACGGTCGCTCGCTTCGATCTCCGCTTCGCATGCTTCGAGAATCATGGGAAGGTAGGGGCGACGACCCAGTCGTGGTGGAGTACGTACTTAAGCTCCTCGAACGCTTAAGAAGGGCACAGGAGTTGTCAGGTGAAGCAATGGCGAAGGCCCAGCAGAGGGCCAAGGTTTATTATGATCGGACAGCCAGGGCCCGTCGTTTTGAGGTTGGCGATGAGGTCATGATATTGCGCACATCGCTAAACAACAAACTAGACGTGCAGTGGGAGGGCCCAGCGCGAATTGTTCAGAAACTGTCGGACGTTAACTACGTGGTAAGTCTGCCAGGAAAGCGGAAAGCACAGCAAGTTTACCACTGTAATCTGCTCAAACCTTATAGACAAAGGGAAGCAGTGGTGTGCATGATGGTAAACGTTCCTGAAGAGCTTCCGGTCGAGCTTCCGGGACTAGGCTCAGTGACGAACAGGGAAGACACCGGTCAAGTCATTAGTGACCTTATCAGTAAAGCACCGCTGTCGCCCGAGCAGAAAACCGAACTACACCAGCTATTACAAGAGTTTCAAGGTCTGTTCTCTGAGAGGCCTGGTAGGACTTCTGTACTTACTCATGATATTGAACTTACCTCCCCAGAGCCAGTACGATCCAAGGCGTATCGGGTGTCACCCCGCCAGAGCGATATTATGGAGGCTGAGGTAAAGAAAATGCTACAGCTCGGTGTTATTGAGGCAGGTGAGAGTGATTATACCTCCCCTTTGATTTTAGTTGAGGTACCGGGCAAGGAACCTCGTCCTTGCGTCGACTACCGCAGGCTTAATTCCATCACTAAGGATCAAATTTATCCGATCCCTAACATCGAGGAGCGCCTTGAGAAAGTTAGTAGCGCTCAGTTTATTTCCACCCTAGATCTTGTCAGGGGTTATTGGCAGGTTCCACTTACAGAAGAGGCTAGTAGGTATGCGGCGTTCATTTCACCAATGGGAACATTCCGTCCTAAAGTGTTGAGTTTTGGTTTGAAGAACGCGCCATACTGTTTTTCAAGCCTCATGGATAAAGTGTTGCGGGGACAGCAAGAATTCGCTTTACCGTATCTAGACGACGTAGCGATATTCTCCGCATCCTGGTCTGAGCATATGACACACTTGCGGGCAGTGCTAACCCGCCTGCGCGAAGCGGGCTTGACAGTCAAGGCTCCTAAGTGCCAGTTAGCACAGGCCGAGGTTGTCTACCTCGGTCACATGATTGGTCAGGGTCGTCGCCGCCCCTCTGAAATAAAAGTGGCCGCTGTGCGAGACTTTCCGCAACCGCGCACAAAGACCGATATTCGGTCGTTCTTAGGTGTCGCCGGCTACTATCAGAGGTACATCCCTAGGTGCTCTGATATCGCGGCTCCCCTGACGGATGCTCTAAGAAAAACAGAGCCTCAAACAGTCGTCTGGGACGAGACAAAGGAAAGAGCTTTTAGCGCCCTAAAGAGTGCCCTAACAAGCCAGCCTGTGCTACGATCGCCAGACTATACAAAAGGGTTCATTGTTCAGTGCGATGCTAGTGAGCGAGGCATGGGCGTTGTACTGTGCCAACGGGAAAATGGAGAAGTAGAACACCCCGTCCTGTATGCTAGTCGTAAGCTGACCAGTCGTGAGCAGGCGTATAGCGCCACCGAGAAAGAGTGTGCGTGTCTCGTGTGGGCCGTTCAGAAATTGTCATGCTATCTAGCCGGCTCGAGGTTTATCATTGAGACGGATCACTGCCCTCTCCAATGGCTGCAGACCATCTCTCCCAAAAATGGCCGCCTCCTGCGCTGGAGCCTCGCTTTACAACAATATTCCTTTGAGGTGCGTTACAAAAAGGGGAGTCTCAACGGTAACGCCGATGGCTTAAGTCGAAGCCCCTAACGTAGGAATCAGCCTCAAAATTGTTTGTTACTGATGTTTTTCTTCCTGAGGCAGGATTTTTTTTTAACATATTGCTTTTGTTTAGTGTTTCAAAGTGATGATATGCTTTCTAGTGCAATTTTTCAATTTGTGGACGCGTTCTGAGTGATGCTAGACTACTGTAAGGAACTAGGCAGTGGTATAAAAAGGGGAAAGAGCCTGGCAGGGCTTAGTGAGGGTTGTGCCGTGCTTGCTGACTGAGCGGTTGAGTTTTCAGCGTAGTTCTAACGCTTGCCGGGAACGAGAACAAAAATGTGAACTCTCCCGAAGTCACTTTGCAGTGTCCCGTGCGAACCTGAACGAGAGAACGAGGCCTTCTCTGTGCGCTGCGCTCAAGAAACGTCAAGGGACGCCCGACTTCGGTTATGAACATCATCGAGCGACATCCCTCCGGACAGCGGATGCAGTCCCCTGTCCATCGGGATCTCCTTCCCCCGGCGGGGCGGTCTGTTGCGTTTCGCCTGCGACACGTGGTTTTGCCGGCGCGACTGCGGCGGGGCGGCAGACATTTTGGCCCGATCGTCGTCGCCGCAACACTCATCGCCAGGTGTTTCCAGGCGCGTCTGCGGCGATGCGACCGCCTAGGGATCCTCCTCGCATTCCAGTCATTGTGCCCGAAACAGGCGATGCCAAAGCAGGGATCTCATTCCAGTTATTGGGCCCGAAACAGGCGATGCCAAAGCAGGGATCTCGTTCCAGTCATTGTGCCCGAAACAGGCGATGCCAAAGCAGGGATCTCATTCCAGTTATTGGGCCCGAAACAGGCGATGCCAAAGCAGGGATCTCGTTCCAGTCATTGTGCCCGAAACAGGCGATGCCAAAGCAGGGACCATCCTCTCATTACAGTCATTGTGTCCGACCGGCAGCGCCACGACAGGGTGCTACGAGATCGTGCGCAGCGCCACGACAGGGTGCTACGAGATCGTGCGCAGCGCCACGACAGGGTGCTACGAGATCGTGCTCGACATGGTGCTACGGCATCGCTACGACAGTGTGCGTCACCATTAGCCCATTGTACATTCACGTGCTCGTCTTTTGAGGGGTTCCTTCTTGCCCTCAACTGCGAGAGTATAAAAACAGCTGCCCCCGGACGCCAAAAGGAGGGCTCCGATTTCTTCTGCTGAGTGAAGTGCTCTCCCGTCTCTCTACTTCGGTCAAACCTGACCGCCAACTCTTTGCGATGTTAAAATAAACAAGTTGTTTCGTTGTTACCAGTCGACTCATGCTTTGCCGGGACCTTCGGATGCTTCCAGTTGTACCCCAGGCCGCCAGGCCAACGCTACCCTTGGGGCTTGCGACCCAGGTACAACCACGGGCGTCAGCGCCGAGTTCCCAACAGATCGTACCAGCAGTCCGGTCCAAACAGCGTATATTACGAGGCAGGATATGCGCGAATATTACGCGATAGGACGCAACGTGAGGGACGTGCCAAAAACGTGCACAAAACACTCGGCTGACAGTCTTGTTCCACAAAAATAATTGTCATCTGTCTTGCCCGCGTTTCCTTTCTTTAACGCTGAAAAAAAAAACGTGTATACCTCCCATAAGTATGTGGAGCTGATGAAAAGGCCATTACCGCAGGAGACACTCTCTTACGGATCGACATTTGCGCAGGGAATTACAAAGATTTGGAAATAATTTTTACACACCGTTTATTAAATCCTGGGGAGCATAAGAAACGTAGCGCTTATAATAATAATAATAATAATAATAATAATAATAATAATAATAATAATAATAATAATAATAATAATAATAATAATAATAATAATAAACATACCTGAGCAGTTTATTCACTTCTTCATAACAGATAATATGCTGTTAATAATTCGTTATACTCTGCCCTCTAGCTCTCTCATGCCACCATTGCTAATGAAATTCAAAATTCGTTTGTGGCTTAGTCACGTAGTTTTCTGTTTGCATTTATTCTTTTGCCACGATATGAGAGCACATTTTTCTAAAACGATAAAGTAAACGTGGGCGTAAGTCCTGTGGCATACATCCGCTTCTGGTCACGATCCCGCTCGCTAGATACGCGTCATGCCAATGTCTCGACCACGTATTCATCACTAAGCATTGCCACGACAGTGTCTGCTATCGCCACGCACAGAAAAAAAATCTTTTTGTATCCTCTGGCACCGTTTCTTTAAAATGGGGAGCTGTGTTCAGCTGTCACCGTTCTAACCTAAATATACTGAGCTGTTGATGTGCAGCGTGACACAACGTGGTTTGATGTGCATGCAGAATAGTGCATTAAACGAGCATTCACCGTACTGAGGCCTATTACGTAAGAATATTTTCCCGACGATTCTTTTCTTATCGCACATCGCAACAACCGGATGATAGGGGCGATAACGTAGGCGTGACGTACTGTCGGCCTATGACGAAAGGCCAAAATAATTGTAGATAAAACATAATATGGCTGCATGGCATAATATTGTAGCAGCTATTTATTTCCAGGTTTGTCGAAAACTGAGAAATCGTTTCTTCCAGCGATAAATTTTTATTCAGCTATACGGCGGCGAGCTGCGTCTGATAATGTTGCTGCACTCCAAAAAATTTTTGCGCCCTTTGGGGTGTATATTTGCCGCGCAACAATGCACCCTAAAGGTTTACACCCTTTGAAGTGTATGTTTGTCTCGCTCTCAGACAAAGTTACACCCTTTGGAGTGTATCTCGGCCACACAACGATAATCCTCATCTGCCTTGCTTGCTTTTCCTTTCGTGAAAACGCCGCGCCCGCTGCTTTCCTGTCGGGAATGCTATGTCATGCTGATAACGCTCTTGCCGTTCGTTACTGGGAGGTACCGGGCTCACCGACTTAAAGAAAGGAGACGCGGACAAGACAGATTACGACTATTGTTGTGTGGCAAAAGGGTCTGATTTTGTATAAGAATGCACACAACGATAATCGTCATCTGCCTTCCATGCGTTTCCTTTCTTGAAAACGCCGCGCCCGCTGCTTTCTTGTCGGCAATGCTCTGAAATGCTAATAATGCGCATGCCGTTCGTGACTTGGAAGTACCGGGCACGCAGTGTTAAAGAAAGGAAATGCGGGCAAGACAGATGACGATTATCGTTGTGTGGCAAATATACACCCCAAAGGGTGCAACTGTATTTGCATTCTACACTCTTAGAAAAATATACACCCTTTGGGGTGTATCTTGTCCCACAACAATAATCGTCATCTGTCTCGGCCGCGTTTCCTTTCTTTAACGCTGCGAGCCCGGTACTTCCCAGTCACGAACGGCATGCGCGTTATCAGTGTGACGCAGCATTCTCGACAGGAAAGTAGCCAGAGCCGAGTTTTCAAGAAAGGGAACCCCAGCAAGGCAGATGACGATTATTGATGTGGGACAAATACACACCCCAAAGGGTGCAACCGTTTTTTTAAGATTGTAAGAAATGTTTGCACCCTTTGCAGTGTATATTTGCCACAAAACAATAATCTTCATCTGTCTTGCCCCCATTTCCTTTCTTGAAAACGCTGCGCTCGTTACTTTCCTGTCGGGAATATGCTATGTCATGCTGACAACGCGCATGCCGTTCGTTACTGGAAAGTACACTCTAAGAAAAGTTTACACCTTTTGGAGTGCCCCTTCTGGCACGCAACTATAATCGTCATCTGCATTGATGCGTTTCCTTTCTTTAACGCTGCGAGCCCCGTACTTTCCGGTAACGAACGGCATGCGCGTTATCAGCATGATAACATTCCCGACAGGAAAGTAGCGGGCGCGGCGTTTTCAAGAAACGAAACGCATCAAGGCAGATGACGATTATTGTTGCGTGGCAGATATACACCCCAAAGGGTGTAAACCTTTTTTAGAGTGTAGAGTGTACGGCTACACTCTTAAAACGGTTGCGCCGTTTGGAGTGTGTATTTGTCCCACAACAACAATCGTAATCTGCCTTGCTTGCGTTTCCTTTCTTGAAAACTCGACGCTCGCTATATTTTCTGTCGAGAATGCGATGTCACGCTGATAATGCGCAAGCCGTTCGTTACTGGGAAGTACCGGGCTCGCAGCGTTAAAAGGAAAAAGCAAAATGCGGAAAAGACGGATGACCATTATCGTTGTGGGACAAGATAAGCCCCAAAGAAAGACGCGTCGTCGTGCGCATGCAGGTCTATACCAGCGCACCGCATGTTTCGTCGCCTGTTCCGGTCGAAAAAAGTAAGCGACGCCCGGCCGACCTGGTGGCTCGACTGCGACGAGCGAGAGTGTCCCGTCCAGCGCCTGGTGTGCGGGGAGGGCGGCTGCACCGACGTCCCAAATGAACTGTCCCATGGCGAGTCACGTGAGCTAGACGCCTGCACCCTCTGTCTGAGAACGCGCGGCGAAACGATGAAAAACGCGTGTATATACCTCAGGCTGAAAATGTGTTGGCTCCGAGATTGTGGGTTGAATACATCGTGCACGTCGCCATAGAACTAAATATGAAGCATGCGAGAAACAGTGATCCACACCGTTTGTTTCGTCACGTAACGCTATTTACTCCGCATTGGGAATGACTGCCGCGACTATAATTATTGTGGATGATGATGATGATGAAAAACGTTTATTTGCTCTATTTTGCAGTGATTTTTGCGGCTTCAGATGGAGTCTTCCATCTTCTCTCCAGGGTCGGTTCCCCTAGTCCAGGGCTCCGCTGAGGGTAGCTGCCCTGCGTGCACGCCTTACTAGTCCTTGTTGGACTTTCAGGATGTCGCTGGATAGCATCCTCTCCCCCTTTTCCGCACTCGGGTTTTTTATTATGTCTAGCCCTTCTGTTTTCTGGCAAGCCCATGTGGTATGGTATAGGGTTGGTTTGTCTCCACACCATGGGCACATGCTCTCGTACTGCGTGGGGTAGATCTTGCTTAACATGTTTAGGCACGGGAATGTTCCCGTTTGTAGCTGTCACCATGCTACGGCGTCTTCTCTGTTTAGTTGTTTGTGAGGGGGCGGGTATTTTCGTCTGATGCCTCTGTAGTAGTTTAGTATCTCTGAATAGCTTTGGGCTACCGGCTCGGGTTCCTCAGCGGGGTCGGGATTGTTGGATGCTCGGTTTGTTGCGTGCCCTCGAGCTATCCTATCGGCCTCCTGATTTCCCGTAATGTCGGTATGTCCCGGCACCCAAACTATCATGTGTTTGGCCTGGTGACGGTTTTGCCATTTGAGCGGAGGATGCGGAGTGCGCTGTGGCTGATTCTGCCGTTGTGGAGCTTGAATTGTGAAGAGTGTGGAGCTTAGATGGCCATCGGCTAAGAAAAAACGACAAGGCTATATAACTATTACTGGCCCGCGCTTTCGCACCAAGCCCTGAGAAAAGTTCCGGAGAACGTGTGGTCTTATCAGTAATAATCAATAGTGGGCTAACGACGGAATCCTCAATCTGGAACCAACTTTCTAAGAGGGAAGCGCGCCTTCGTCCGAGTGTATATATATATATATACGACCGCTCGGTCCTGTCTCTTTCCTGTGTGTTGTTAATTTACGTTTCTCTTCTAATAGCTTTGCCTTGGTTAGAGCTCCCACAATGGCAGCAAGCCCTTTTGCCGGAATACTGGCTCGGGGCTGAGGTTCCCCTCGTTTCACAACTGTTGATCGACTTATCTCAATCTTACTGTGACGACATTGTCTTGTTTAATATATTCGTAATAAGTATGGCCTAGATGTCCGCGGGCGATAGGGCACTCTCATATGAACACAACAGCCTTAGGTATACATATATGATACATACGCAAGGCCCACAGACTGTGAGCACTGCTTCACGTTTGCATGCCTCATCGTTTAAAATGGTATACATAGCCGATAACTTTAGAAATGACAATAAGTAAAATTTATTTCCATATCAACGCCCAAATTACAAATAACCTGCAACGCGGTGTAATTCCCGCGTGGTCGGGTCTGATCGGCTCTTTTACGAAAGCCCCCCTCGAGTGAGCCGAGTCAGGAGTCAGGTCGATACAATGTGTTTCGACAGCATTCAGGGGAACTCGCTTCTACTGTCCGACATCTCTGCGACAGACAGCATGAAGTGTAGCGGGTGATTGGAGTGTCCCAGTCTATTTTTGGCTGCGAACTGCCAACCCGATCCAATCCGAGAGCATTTGAAGCGCCTTGCCAAACAAGTCGGGCTGTATCAACCCGCCTTGCGTAGCTGTGCTGACACAACTTTTTTTCATTCAGCCCATTTGTTAGCCCAACAGATTCGTTTGTAGGAGAGGCACGCACGAACAAATTTCTGTTTGAAAAGCCAACTCTACCTATTTTTATTGTCACACACAAGTAAAGTGCGCCGTGTGACAATCGTGCGCGACCTCGGCGAAGCTGAAGTTACGCCAGTCTCCTTCTTCCCAAAAAATTTTTTACGCCTCACGCGGTCGGCGCGCAGTCGTCGGGCGGGGACACCGGTGCTCGGCGGCTCGCGTGGACGATTACGAGGGCGTCTCTTGGCTGGGGCGACTGGAGTGGCCCGAGTGGCCGGTGCAGGAGCAAAGCTTCGAGAACCGGGAGGAGGACCTCTCCGTGGCCTCCTGCGTCGAGTCGCTCTGGAGCCGACGGTGCTTCCGAGGCAGCGGCGGAGCACGGTCCCTGCCAGCGGAGGCAGGCCTCGCGGGGCGCCCCGGCCTCCTCCAGGACTGGCGGTCGCCGAGAAAGGACGACTGCGTACGCGACGCGGTCATGGCCAAGCTTGGCCTCCAGGTGAGCGCAGCACGAGGCTTTAGACGTGCGCGGGCGCATAACACCTTAGTAGGACACTGCACATGCCGTCTTAATAGAACTCGCTAAAGAGGAGGTGCGGTATACACCGAGCCTTATTAGAGAGATTTAGTATATAGCGTAAAGCAGCAAACGCAAAGAGTTCGCGTTAGCGTTAGCGTTGCGTGCACCACACTGCGCATGCACTGTACGTAAACGCTGCTGGAGCTCTTACGTACGTACGCTATTAGACAGTTTTAGTACTTCAGTCTTGGGTACGTCAGCCCCTGGTGACTTGCCTGTTCGAGAGGAAGGTGGCGATCAATCGCGGTTCCACGGACGCTCGTTTAGAAGATTCATGTGGTTGAAGATGAACGAGCGCATATTTTGAGGCACCGGTAGGGTTAGGATTATCGGGGTGGTAGATTGGACTGTATATAGTCGATATTCCGTTGCTTTTGTTACAAGGACCTATACAGCGCCCATGCTAGTACGCCTTCGTCTCGTTTACTGCCTCGCGACATAGGCCCCTGAAACAAAAGTCATAATCGGTGTTGTACATGACAACATGTAGTTACACTGCGTTGCATGTGTGTTCGGGAATCCACCATGGTGCCAACCACGAAGAGTAACAAACACGCCTGATGTCATAGCGAAATAACTAAAGCAGTGAGTTTGTATACAGCCCGCATGTCACTTCCCTTCGCTGTGAGCTCAGAACACCATGCAGCTCACCTTTGCACAGACAATGTTTCATTGGTTTCTGCGAGACTATTTTCTTAGAGGACTCGAGTCGTGCGGGTGACATAGGCAAGAAGAGCTACGGCCCAGCTATTATTTCGTGCTTGATACCATGCGCGTAATATGTCTTATACGACTTGGCGACTCATGCATATATTTTTTTCGTGAATAATAGGGAAAATAATCAAAGGAACAGGTGTGAAGTGACGATATATATGAGTTACGCGCTTGCCGTGCCCCTTGTTCTTGCTTTAATCGACCGCATCACTGGAAACAAGGCACCGTAAAATACGCAAGACAAAAGGTATAGTCAATGACGACATAAGCGCATAGCTCACTTGGGAAGATATCAATGTGGAATACGAACTGTTGAGCGAAAACCGCAATTATGCGCCGGAAAATTAATTTAGATATAACTCCTAGGTTGTTGCCCGAAGCTGAAAGGAGCGCTGTATCCAAGAGCGCACACCTGGACTTTGAAATCATAAGGATGTAATTCACAGAACTTTCCGTTTAAAAGGCATGTCTGTTTTTGGCCGTCCGCCTTCGATAGAACTCATATGTCCACTTGTGCCATTTGCCGCGACGCCTGTTCTTAAGATGAAGCTTTAGCTCGAGCGCTCCTATCTAGATACAACGAAAAGGAGAAATCGTTTTTCTCCACGGCAACCACTGCACCAAATTTGGTGAGGTTTGTTGCATTTCAAAGAAAACTTAAAATGTGGTCAAGTGCTCTTAAAGTTAAATGGATTGGTCAGTCAACATCTGATAATCTTGCTGAACTGACTCTTAAACTATGGGTAAAATAAATAAAATTGGCGGCTCGATCCACCCCTCGGAGATGATCGGCGACATTAATGCGATCAGGAATCTATCTTATGATGGGTGTGCAATTGGTCATTGTATGTTTTATGAGCAATGATAATTATTATGACGATTATTGTGATTATTACGACGATAGAAATAACGAGACAGTGAGAGACAGTGAGAGAGTTGTGAGAGAGTGCAGAGGGTTTATTAAAGAGATTCATGTGGTACATTCGATTGTTCTTCATACATTTTTCTCCATATACAAATACGTACACACACTGAAAGTAGTGTCCATTGGTTCACCACCACCAGCGATGTTCGATGGTACGGTATCCTCAGATGCAGCCGCAGCAGCCTCTCGTACGTCGGTGATGGTATACCGGCGAGTAGCCAGCAGCTTCTTTGAGACGGCTATCCATTGAGCGGCCGCGCTCAACGCAGATGGTGTGCTATCGCTTTGTCACCGCGGCACATCCATTCAGGCACATACCCATGGGCTCACGTTGTCAACTATACGCCAGACATTAGTTGGCGATTTGCAAGTTGTCTACTCGGGCACGTGCACCTAGTGAGTGGCCCACGTTCTCTGCTCGGCTAGATAGTAGCCAACAGATACCGAGTGTCCCAAGCTCGTCGACAACTTGGTTCACTGTCTGTGTGAAAGAGGTCAAATACGGACAGCGTACAAACCGCACAATCGGTAAAGTTCCCAAAGAAAGCTAATAGCATTGCAGAGTCTTGGTTGCATATACTGTACTTGCAGTAATAATCTACTAACGCATCTTACGAGTACTCGCATGGCTGCATGATGCGTATTTCCGCAGGTCACCTGCCTGGGTAGCATGTCACCGATGTCGAAGTCCTACCCTGGCCAGAAGGCAGTGTTCAGCGCTTACCGTGGCCTGAGCCTGTACAAAAGTGGCGGCGACGCCACCATGGCCGCCGCCGCAGCACCATCCGCCCACCGGTCACCGACGAGTCGCAGCGAGCTCTACGATGAGAATGATGTCGAAGCCAAACCCGGCGCTGGGGACTACGGGCATTCGCCCGACGAACACGGCAAGTCCCGTGATCGTAAAGGTGGAGTCAAGGATGAACGTAACGATAGAAGGTTATTTCATCAGCAGATGCACGAGCCGCACCCAGTCGACGTCGGGGGCGCCAGCTTTGAGACCTTCCACGCGAAAGATTCTCGAGTAGTTTCAGCGTGTTCTAACTGCAGTCATTTGGAAGGACTGCTCGAGGAACACGAAGCAAAAGCAGCAAAAGAAGGAATGCTGAACGAAAGCGGCTATGATGAAGCAATTCCTGGCGGCTTGGCCAACACCAGTGGTAGCCTCGACACTTCAACGTTGAGTGGCGACATCAAACTTGACCACATAGAAGATATTGGCAGCAGGCTTCATTCCACGCCTAGCCGCCCTCACGGAGGCTGCGGCGTCGAAGATGATAGGCGGCTACAGCTTGGCCTGGGCGACTTTGACCACTTAGGCGGCACCGCAACTTGCAGCCGCGCGAGAGGAGACACTTCACTGCACGTGAAGGTAACAGGCTCCGGTGACTGTGAGCAAGGCAGCGGAGGAAGCAGCCGGCTTCCTGCAACTTCGTCACCGATTTCTACGGGAGCAGATGAAGACGGTGCGTGCCTTAGTAGCTTTGGTGAGGACGGTGTCATCGAAAACAAAGCGAATGAGGTGAATGACGAGCTTTGCAATGAGGAATTCGTCGAGTCTAAAACGTTGAAAGACGAGTCCTTCTCTTCGGACATGACCGTGAGGCGCCTGAGCTATGGCGATCCCATCGATGGGCTTGAGTCAGAGTTTGCATCTCAGCAAGGTAGTGAATCTGCCGGAGAGTTTCTAGATGCCGGGTTCGACACAGACTGCTCCGAGGGAGCCGCCGTCGATGCGGACTTTTTCTCGTACATAAATTTGAACCCGAACTTTGTATCAACGTCCGTCACAATTCGGGACCAGCGAGCTGCATGCGAACAGCGAAGTTCTGAGCGGCGTGACTTTGACGTGTTTCGGGAGCAGCAACGAGACGAGTTCTTCGGCGTGTTCGAGGCGAGTCCATTTCCTAAGGGCGCGAAATGCAAGTCAGTTCCGATGTCGTGTGAGGTTGCCCAGTCTTTGAGCAGCGGATCACCTTCCACTCAGACCGCAACGCTCAACAGTGGTCGTACGTCGGCATCAAGATCTTCCAAACTGACTGCTGTCTTCGATAATAACGAGCAGGGGCAGCTGAGCCCCAGTCCGACTAACAGCATCGATGGACAAATATCCGTTTCATCGTATGGTTCCTTCCTGACCGTAGACTCGTACGATGAGGAAGCAGACTTTCCAAACGTCAAACTGATCGGCTTCAGTACGAACAGTGAATCTGCCCATGACTTAAACTCTCCAATAGCACAAAGTCCTGCAACGGTACATAACCCCCTTCGTCCTGAATCGCAAAGCTTTCAGAACTACCAAGAGGCAGTAGGTTCAAGTCCTGTCGGATGTGCTACGAGCGATGAGCTCCCGCCTGACATGAACCTCGTAGAACACACCTCTTCTCCTCTCGCATATGGCCAGCTACGTCCAGAGTCACAAAGCTTTCAGAGCTACGAAGATGCAGCAAGTTTCAGTAGTCAAATTGAACTGGACACCGAAGATGCAAGCGACATTGTGGGACCAGGTGAGCGACTGCCGAGCGCAGACTACGAACCAGTGGTTCAAGAGACCGGAGGTTCGAGTTCGACAACAACGCTCTCTTTCCACGTTCTTGATGAGGATGCGGACGAACGCACCTCGTACCGCAGCAGCAACAGTAACAACAGCAGCAGCAGTGACAACAGCAGCAGCAGTAGCAACGGCAGCAGCAGCAGCAGCAGCAACAGTAGCAGGAGAAGCAGCAGCGGTAGCTGTAGCAGCGTAAGTCCCGCCGAGTCCGGTGACGAGAATATTTCGGCTGCCAAGTCATCACCTACACCGCCGCAATCGACATCACCGGTACAGCCTAACACAGAGAATGATGCCATCAACAACAGCGGCGCATCATCACCATTCCCGCTGCAAGACTACCGCAGCTGTCGTGACTTTCTGCGTAGGCTGACGGATGCGAATCCAGAGCTCTCCTACTCCCTTAGCAAGTCCTTTGCTTCCGAGGAGTGCGGCGTTAGCGAGGCTGCGTCAATCGAAGACGTATGCAGCCAGATCTTCAGCAGCTACAACGAAAGCTTTACGCACTTTGAAGCACTAGAGGGCTTCCCGGTGCTTCCACGCTCTAGCGCCGCAGAGATGCTTACGTGCCCGGAGCTTAGGCCTTTGCGCTTGGAAGGGAAGGCCAAGGACGTTTTCGAACCTGTGTTAAGTAGAGACCAGAAGAAGCGCTTGAAGAGGTCCACGGCGCCCGCAGCTGCTGCTTCGGACACGACGGCAACGACCAGCAAGATTTCTGAAAAGTGGAGTCACATGCCGTCGGCGTCTTCAGTGTCCATGCCTGATTTGAACCATTCTCAGAAGGGTACATGGCCGCCGAGTCTTCAAGAGCAGAGTGGAGTTGCAGCCACCTCGGATGCGAATCTCGATTCAGTGAGAGCCCACGCAGCCACTGCAAGAAAAGTGGTGGGTTTCGCAGTGTGACGGTGATCTGAGACTTAAGGGCATTTGTAGAGAGAGATGAAATCTGGGGTGCATAGAGACATCCACCTTGTAATCAAAGGTAATGAATGAGAGCATGCGGGAACAAGACCATTCTCAGTTTGTCTATGTCGCGTCAATTGCCAGGACTTGTTATCCATCTAAAGGAGCCGTGTGCGAGTTTCGAGGCCAATAAATGTCACCGCATGAGTACCTTGTAGCAGTTTTGTAGGTGCCCGGTTGTTCACATATTCAGGCGTGATTGGAGGTACTGATAGCCTAATGCTAGGTGCCCTATGTAACGGTTGACCCTCTCTTAATCTTTCTGCACCACTTCCTTGGTGCAGAGCGCTTCTAATTTAGTAAGACAGACCATTTCATCTACATAAAATGTTTCTAAAGAACGCTAGTTCACCTCTAGGAGCCACGCAAGCAGCGTTCTTTGCACCAACGCGAAATATTACATCGGTTCTGAAGCTTGTTACACGAGCCGTATACCAATGCTTTTATTTGTCTTCTTTAATTACCATAATTAATTTGTAATACTCTTTGGCTACCGCTGCTGCAATGTTTACGAAGTGAAATTGGCAGCCGCTTTAATTGCCTTAACTTACGAACTGTTAAAGAGTGGAATAGCGTGAGGACACTGAGCCCAGAATTTTCCACGAAACATGCGACTGGTGCGGTAAAATTAATTAGAAGTAACAGGGTCGCATGTTCTACTAGGCTTCACCGTGCATTCCCCAGTGTAGGCCTCGCTGTAAGCTAAAGGACTGTATAGGCGCATCATAATAGCCTTTGAACAGGGGTACTGTGATAGGCAAGGTTATTTTGCGATTTATAAAAGTCAAAAGAGAAACGCGCAGAAGTTTCAAATGGGAGGTCACGATCACAAACCGGGATAACAGAGACGGCAGAACAAGCACAAAATATGTAGAATTCAATATGTAATTAATTATGTGCCAATGTAAATGCTACAATGGTTTCGTTTCACTCTAAGCGAGTATGTAAAACCACAAAAAAGCAACTGCAATTGTGATTCTATACCCGCAGTCAGTGAAATCGAAGCACTCTTATAAATTGCCACGTAAAATTTCCAGTGCCTACCCGGCAAACCCTCCATCTGTGCAGCAGCGATTCCTATTGCTTTGGGTTATGTCTTAAAAAATAACCACTTGCTTGGGTTTTAAGCGGGTATTATTCAACTTGGATATATACGGAGTGATCATTATTAAGTTGCCCGAAATTTTTTGAAATCGCCTGTGGCAAACATAATTTTTGTCCTTCAGCTGGATTATTCGAAGAGGCGGACACTACTAGCACCAGAACTCGAAACACACATTTAGCTAATTAGCAAACATCTACTAATTCATAATTACTTTACGGCACCCATTGCAATTTACGAATTGTAGCCGGTGAGATTGCAAGACGTATCCACTTGAAATGAATGACCAGGATAGAGATTCATTTCAGTGAATATTCAAATTAGTGAACATGTAAATGAATCCATTATGGAAATTCATTTACATGTACGCTCACACTCATGTACACTCACACTCACGCACATGCCTACACCGGGTGCTTCAGCAAACTTTCAAACTTTTTAAAGGTTGCCTGTGGTAGATAGCACAATTCTAGTTCATGAGCTGCTCTAGTCGAAGAGGCGGACATGTCAAAAATCGAATTGCATAATCGACTAATTAACAAAAATTATTAATCAAGTGTTTAACTAATTACCTCATGGCCCATATTGCAATTTACAACTTCTAGCCGTGGGGTTCGCAAGGCGGATCCACTTGGAAGAAAATCTCAGGACGACACCGTTTACGAGAGATGTGTCGTCAAACTTGCACTAAAAATGCCCTGTCGTTCCACTTACTTTTTTAACCAAACGTGGTTTTATACATTGAACAACAAAATTAACTGGAACGCCAATGCATTTCTCGGCAAAGTTCGGGAATTAATATCTCCAAACTGGTTTCAGCCTGTGAATTCGTTCCTAATGGATTCGCCCTGAAAACTTCGTGGCTAGAATTTGTAAATTGCAATGTGGACCATAATGTAATTACTTTAAATGTTAATTAGGTATTTTTGTTAATTATTCAATTATGCATTTCAGCTTCTTGTGCAAGTTGTGTCCGCCGCTTCGAGTACACCACCTCATGAACAAAAATTGTGCTATCTGCCACAGACAACCTTTAAGAATTTTCGAAAGTGTTCGGTTAAGCACCCTGTATACTCCCGTGCAATCACATTCGCCGACAGTCACCCACGTTCAAACTCACGTCCACTCAAAATCCACTGTCGCTGACTTTTCGTTCGTACTGACGTTAACCGACACTCACGCCTGCCCCTATAAACTCACGTCAAAAGGATTGAAAAGCGGGCGAGTTGGAAGCTATCCATTCTTGGACAGCGCACGTAGAAAACGAAACACTACGAAGACATAGGACCAGCGTTTGTCCTGTATTCTTTCTCGTGTTTTGTTTCTCTATGTGAGCTGCCCAAGAATGGATAGTAACGTTCACTGACGCCCGCTCCGACTCTTCGTCACTCACTAACGTTCTATCTCTCACCTGTGAAATGAGTGTGGAGGCAGTATGAGAATGTACTCTTGAGTGTACCGACCTATGTGTATCAAGTATCGGCGAGTGTGAGTGCATGTGTGTTTGTGTGGAAGGGGGGGGGGGTGCTGCGTGCCTGTGCGTTCGTTCGTGCGATCGTGAATCACTGCTTTAGAGTCATCCGATGTCATGGCGAACAAGTTCATCGACGATATCTGAACGGTATAACTGTAATAAGAAAGAACTGCAAGAATGTATGCAAATGGCCGTTCATGCATAAATCAATTTCACCAATTTCACGAATCCAACCAATTTCAAAGTAAACTCTCTTATCAATAAAATATTCAGCAGTGACTAGGGCCAAGAAGCAACATGTGTGATCAACTCATAGAAGGCAGGAGAGAAATTGGTGCTATTGCGCTGGTCTCGCTTGAGAACTTCATTTTCGTTCTGCATGTAAGAAATTGCGGATCGGCTTCCAGGCACTCTTATTGTGGGTCATGCGCCTTTCAACTGACCTTGCGTCAACTCGGAGAAGCAGGTTTTGCGGAATCTCTATACGCCAGCCATTTTTGTAGACCTTGCCTCATCTGTCCTGAACGCGGCTGCAGGAAGTGAACCATAGCAGCAGCAAACATGAAGGTAGGTTGCAGGCGCGTATTGCGAGACTAGATCATAGCTTGGAAAAATTCCCTAGGAACTCGGTGTATGCGATTGAAGTACTGATGTCTCGAAATTATGAGTGGTGTCCTGTACACTTCCAAACAAGGCGGAAATTGAAAGGAAAATGGAACCTCGAAGTAATGAGCTGCAGTTGAACAAGGAATGTCGCTTAAGCCACATTTTCTTGTTTGGCTACTGGTCATACCGTCATGTACGCTATAGCGCTAAGGGCACAATCACGGTAACAGAACATACTGGGACACGGCGCTACTTATAACTGACGGTTTTATTGCACATGATCGATGTACACCTAATCGCACAGCAACAGAAAAGAAAAACACGAACAGGTCCACCCAGCAATTCACTTGTGACGGGCCACTATGCAGACAAAAACATTTTCTTTTCTTTTTGGCAAATCGTTGTCCGACGAAAAACACCCATCTAGCTGTTGGAAACGGTTGTCTGCTGAACACTTTGGTCGATATACCATGGTTGTAACCTCAAGGAGATAATATGCTATGTTGTGGTATGTATGTATTAAATGTCCCATCTGCTGTGTGTATCACTTCATTGTCATCGCATTCATCTGGATTAGCATGATAGGCGTGCCGCCAGACAGTCTTTTTTTATTTGACAGCCTCTCTCTCTCACTTTGTAATAAGCCGAAAAAGTTTCACGAGTCTCGTATTCGGCGGGCACCCGCCACACACAAAAGCACGTTGAGGCAATGCTTTCAGCGTTTCAATGCACGTACACAACATTGCAGATGCAGCCTTCTTCAGTGAAACACCGTCCGCGATGATCTTGCCCGATGATGTACGGTCTTGTGCAGGTAGTCAAATACCTGTTCTGAACGGGGATTCTTCGAGAATTCAGCACGATTTGGAGAACGGGACAAGCACAGGCTCATTGATGATTTGAATCAACCTGAAAGGGACAAATGTCCCGGAATCAATTCTCGCAAATACCACGAATCTAAAACGAGTTCACAGAAGCCGGAATAAAGCCCCTTGATCGATGCGCTCCGACAAATGGTCGGCGGAACACGTCATTGAGGGTCTTTAATGCCGGCATGCGCCGCACGTGCACTCGGGGCACGTGCGTTAGTTCTCCACCGTACTTCAAGCAGACGAACTTCGGCGCGCCATGAGAAGACATCCTATCCGATAAATATACACAGGTTATGCGCGATTCTTGTCTTATTTTTCTTCTTTGCATATTTACTCTCCTTGAAGTAATTATAATTTTTTGGTTTTTCTCACCGCTTGATTATTCGCCCATTCTGTTTTGTTGGCACGTGCCATAGTTGTGAATCGTCGTCGTCATAATGTCACGTGAAAGGCCTTTCGAACAGATCAGTGTCCCATTTTCGAACAGCTCAGCCCCTACGGTCTGTTCCATACCAGCGCAAGCGTACCGGGTACAATGAACTACTTCTACGACCTTGTGGACGCCTTCATCGACACGTGCGACCCACGAGTGAGGAATTGGCCGCTGATGGGTAATCCCACACCGATGCTATTCTTGATGCTCGGCTACTTCGCGTTCTCGATCTGGTGGGCCCCGTGGCTGATGCGAAGCCGCGAACCACTCCGCGTACGCGGACTGGTCCAGTCGTACAACCTCGCCATGGTCATCTGGAACGCTTACTTCGTCGTGGCCATGGGGCGGCTGTCCTACTTCCACGAGGACGCGCGGAAGCGCTACAGCTGGCTCTGTCAGGGACCTGACTACACCCGAGGAGGGCTGCCCTTGCTCAGCCTGGCCTGGTGGTACCTCATCATGAAGCTCGCTGAACTCTTCGACACGGCGACTTTCGTGATGACCAAGAACCTGAATCACGTGACTGCGCTGCACGTCTTCCACCACGCGGCCGTCGTGGGCGTCATGTGGATCTCCGTTCAGACTGGCGTCGTGGGGCAGAACGTTTTCTCCATGGTCTTAAACGCCCTCGTGCACGTGCTGATGTACACGTACTACTTCCTCACCACGCTCGGACCCGAAGTGCGCAGGTGGCTCTGGTGGAAACGCTACCTGACTCAGGTCCAGATGGCGCAGCTCACTTCCTTCGTGCTCTTTGGAGCCGTGCCCCTCTTCGTGGACTGCAGGTTCCCGCGATGGATGGCGCTGCTCATGGTTGGAGTGCCGTTGGTGCTGCTGGTTATGTTCTGCGCCTTTTACCGACGATCGTACGCGGCCAAGAAAAGCCTCGGACGGCTGGGAGACTGCCTTCATGTTGATGCGCACTCGAAACGCGGCTAACATTCACCGTGCACCAAGTCGTGGGTTGTGTTGTGTAAAAATAAATCATTTGGTTAAGCAGCTTACCTGAAAAAAAAAAAAAGACGCGCCCACACAAACACGAATGATCAGTACATACACAGGCGCCGATTTCAAATTCGCTGCCCAACCAAAGCATGGATTATCGACTAGCTCTTCAGCTCGTGCTAAGCATAAACAAATGACCGCTTTCAATACGGCTTTTAATGAATCCTGTCATGTTTTCTGTTACTGCATGTGATGATGTGTAGACCATGCGGCAAATTCTTCCGCTGGGATACCTACCACGCACTCTCCGGGGGCACACCATTTAGTTAAGCAGTGCTCCGACAAATGTATGTGCAGCAATAACATCATGACACGAGTTTCCAATAGAGCGACACGGCAATTCTCTCAAAGAAAATGTGAAACTGCTTATTATTTCTTCTTTTAAATGATACCTGACGAGCTGTCCTGCATCTTCTAGACAATGAAAAACTCCATGGCGTCAAATTCTGCCACGTTGGCATTTTGAACCATTGAGACGAGCCATGTGAGCCGATGAGGAGTGACAAGACAGAGAATTCAACAATATGGCGGAACTTTACAGTGTCATGCCACCCGCTTTCGTTGTTGAATGTCTAGTATACGTGCGACTGTGCTTCGTATATACCGTTTGGCATATAGTTATGTCGGTTGGTGAACAGTAAAGAAAGGTTGTCATTGCCTTGATATGGCAATTACTTTCGGGGATACTTACTTTCATGATATTTCGAGCGACTGTATCCCCGGACGCGTCAGCGTCTACGAGCGATAGCGCTCCTGGCACAATGACGAACCCGCTGGCTGTTTTGGAAAAGTGCCTGCGAGGAACGCTGTCTCCCGTACACGTCGACGCGTTCGGTGCCGGTCACGCGAAATCTCCATGAATGATCGCCGAGAATACCACCCTTACTTTGCTATTGCGCCAAACGAGAAATTGTAAACCGAGTGACAACGAAGACGGAGAACAATGAGCCAACGTCTCGTACAGAGCGTCAGTTTTCCATTACTGCAATGGTGGCGCCAACGTATGGCGGCGTGGTCGGTATCGAATGTCCGCATGTGGCCTCCGAGGTTGCAACGGCGCACCCGTGCGATCTCGGAGGCCACGGTCACCCGCAGAATTACCTCCAGCAACGCAGCGTGCGTCGGAACCCCAAAGCGGCCATATTACGAACCGGGCATCAGAACGTGCAGCTGGAATCCGGCGTCCATAGAGCCGGCAGTAAAGAGAGAGGAACGAAGAGGGAATTGTGTAGGGCATGGAGTTTCCTACAAAAATTACTAGAGGGAACTCTGGCGCTGCAGTCGTTGTCCTACCATGGGAATGAAGGGAAGTACATGGATTTGTCTGATCTTCGTGCTTGTGGATTCAGACGTTCTTGTGGCTTTGTATATTACGCTATATAAATCTTATTGTCCTATATTTCAGCGCAATCTATATTCTTCGAATGCAGAAGACACCGGGAACGCGTATCATTGCTATTATTTGCAAGGATTGAGCTTGTCCAGGTGGTCAAATCGAAACGCGCCAAGCGTCTCAAGGCAATGGCATGCCCGCGATAAATTCGCAAGGGCGTTTCATTCGCTTGTCGATGCATGCGTCCGTGGCTTAATACAATAAAGAAAAAAAAAGCGTCCGTGGCTTAATGGTTTCCGTATCTGGCTTCTGCGCTAGAGTCCCTGTGTTCGAATCCTGACGTCTGGCAATATTAATGATGTTTATTTAATTATTTATTATGCAATACACTGTTGAAAATGACGAGTTTACAAAGTCACGAAGCCGGTTTGAAGCCAAAAAGACGAAGTTTAGGCAAATCCATGTACTTCCCGTAATTCCCATGCTGGGACGACCGCTCCCGTAGACACTAGCGCCAGAGTTCCCTGTAGTAATTTTTGTTGGAAACTCTATGGTATAGGGAGCTTAACCAAGGTTGGCTACCCTACTCTTGGGCAGCAGAAACTATGGAGCCAGTGCAGAATATTGAAACATATACCGTACAATAGCGGAGGGTATAGAAGTACCACGCATTGGGATATAGTGGAGCGTCCTAATGTTAGTCGGTCGGTCGGTCCTCGGTGATATAGCGCAGCCCCGTCTGGGGGATCGGCCAGAATGGGGCCATGCAAGGGCATGGTGAAACGTTTGAAAAGTCTTGGGTAGATTTCGGGCAGTGGCAAGCCAGACACCTGGACTTACGAAAGGGTTAAGAACTTCCTTATTAAGCTTCGCCGTCTTTCATATATGAGTTGCTCGAATTTTCACACAACTGCAAAAATGGTTTTCTAAAAATTTTGTTATTTGCCATTATTCAATTTATTTCTCAATGTCTGACTAAGTTCTTTAGTGGGTATACGTCATGTTTTAAAGAATCACCACCAACATTAACAAGGGAAAGGTTGGCATTCTTTCTCCACAAATCAACACATATTTTGCTCACCATCTGCCTGAGCATGCCCTATCTCTCTCGCGGTTTTTACATTGATACTGCTATTTTGACTACGCTCCGTTTCATGCGCAGCATGGAACGCTGTAGGTGCTAGCAAGACGACTTGGAGTAGCTGCGTTCGCAACAAGAAATGCATTTGTTTTGTTTTTTTTCTTGCCAGCACTTCAGTGAAACTTCTTTATTTAGGTTTAGTAATAAATTTAAAAGAAATGTTTCAATCCGTAAAAGTCATGAAATCGTGTTTTAAGTCTGCTAATACGTTGCTTGATACAATTTTGCTTTTCATTCTTTTCCTTTTCAGGTTTTTCATTAGCAGCTTAACCCGCCAGCATCGCACGCAGGCTCACACGGCTCGCGCGAGCACGTTGGTGCGACCACGATACTTGACCACGAAACGCGCGGTCGATGACCGAACTTGCGCGCCAAGTATGAAAAATCATTACATTCGTGCTTTCACGGTGTCCAGGAAGAACTAGATAATTGACCGCGATTAAATTTAGAGTAAATGGAGGTGCTGACAGCTATAACCTTCAAACGCGGTATCGTCCATGGGGACGTGTTCTCGGACGGTCACTTTCGGCGATACTATATCACTTTCGCGTGACGTAGCACACGGCGCGTAGACTGATTCGAGCTGTTTCCAGCCAATCAGCTCAACTGGTTTTGTCAAACAGCCAGTCAACGATCAATGAAAGTGATATCTCCGAAAGTGACCGTCTGAAAATATGTGCCCGATGTCCGCCTTTAGTGAGGCAATCACGATGCGCCCCCTGGGGGAGAAGAATACTCGCCCACTCTTCGAACCCACATAAAACGCCGTAACTGGGTACAGCTGTTCCGGCACCGAAGCTCCTGTAAAGTGAGGTCACGCCCACATTTCGGGAGTCAGTACCACGCCCCTCTTGGATTCCGTCGTCTCGATTCAAAGTTCACCAGCGCTGGAATGACAAAGTCTCATTGAGGAAGAGCTCAGGTTCCGTATACAATTACAACATATGAGTGGAGAGCACCCCTCTCTAGGCATACGTGACAGCAAAACCCTTTATCTGCCAGCGCCTTATGGACGGGAGCGGGAAAAACGCCGTGACCGCGCCGTGCTGAAACTGTTTCTGGCCTCAGGGTATCGGCGCCTACCATGTGCAAGCCGTCACGTAGTCCGCATGGGCCACGGAAGAAAGCAAGCGAGCCCGTCACGTTTCCTCGACGTCAACCGATACCAAGGCGCACACACGGGCCGGTACCCATGAGCAGGCGCTGGCAGCTTGTGCACCTCCGCTCACTATGGACTCCTTTTTTTCTTAGTATCGTCGTTGCCTAGTGTCTTTATGTCTTGAAGTCGTTCCCATCGCACGGGAAGCCTCGACGAGAGTGTTTCGCGGCCAAGGTCAACGGCGTTCGGCAAGACGGCGTTGCGAAGGGCTCGATTAATTATCTATGATTGCAGCCGCGGCTCCGATGTACGATAAATAATGTGAAAAAAAAAAATATACACGAAGACACCGACATCTTATTGTGAGATGATGCCGGTGGGGTAACGAGATAGCTCGCAGCTCAAAAAGGTTTTCGAATGGCACCGTATATTATACACTGTAACACAAGTTTCCTATTTTAATTTCTTTCTCTAGTTTTTTTTTTTCAAGAAGCCCAGATGAGGACCTCTTAACTGCCACAACGGAAGGATCCCGGCAGGAGAGGACACGCGTGTTCGGAAGGAAATTTGTAAATATTTCCAGATTTCCTTATGCGAAGAGGAAGGAAGCTTCTTGAGCTCGTTTTTCGATTCGCGCGATTGCTTTCTCTGTCGGCGTACATTCTGTGTTCTGTGTTCTTGCAATTATGCCTTCTTTCAAATTCATCTTAATGGTACTATGACAAAATAGGATTCCTAATAGATCAACACTTTCATACTTCTTCGATTTTCCTGGGCTCTTGTGTATTTGTGTGTGTGCGCGCATGTGTGTGTCAGGCAATTCACAACAAATGCCGGCTTCCAAAATATCAAGCCACTGGGCCTACATTATTTTCAAGAATCTTTCACCTCAATCGCAAGTTGGATGTGTGGTCGATGATTAAGTGAAGCTGGACGCATATTGTGTAACCCTGCAGCCAACACTAGCACCAATGGAAGGCGAACTTAGAACACCGACATTGTAGGATCGACAGCGTATTCGCTTGCTTATTGCATTCCACTTACGTTTTCATTATTGAAGGCCACTTTTTCTGACCGAGACCAACAACTGCCTTTTGTTTCTCATGACTTCAAGAACAACCCAATTTCCTGTAAGTCTTGGTCGGCCTTCCGCGCACTGCGAAAAAAAGAAATAATGCCTGCCTCTCTCGCATCTGCCGGTACCGCGTGCACGTTAGAATTAGTCCGAACTAGTATCCGACAGTTAAAGTACTACCGGCACAGCATAACATGTGCTACATGTAGCTACAAGCGGCCTTCGAATTCGCAGCAACTCGCGCCAAAAGCGGTACTTCTCGCCGTCGTCTTCGAAAAGTCAATGTGTCGCCGCCTCTCATACGGCAAAAATTGCGTAGACATGAATGCCAGGGTGAACAAGTGCAACGTCTGCTCGCTCGCTTCGTGATTCACGCGAAGGTCAACCCTTGGATAATTTCCGTTGAATGCACATCTCTTGTCAAAAGTATACAGGAACTACGTTACCTTCGCAACCGCAAGGCCGGCTACAAGCTGTTTGAGAGAGTTCCCGAGGTATGTCCTAAGTAACAACGCCTTGATGAATGAAAAAGCTATCGCACTAACTATCGAAAGGTCTGGAGTGGTACCCTGTGGATCCCCACGGGAACCACGCCACACAGCCGAACTACATATATGGTGAAGGCATGGAGTTGCCCGTATACTTTTGACAAATGCTGTACATCCGAGGGCAATGCGAAAGCCCGAAGGCCTACCACAAGGTCGCGGTGAACTATAGAAAAAAATATTCAAAGCTTTCTCGCGCTATCACATAGAAAAGCTACTGCGGCGGTAACGAAGCAAGCCAGCTTGGCGTCACCTCTTATTTCTGGGACGCCTTCAGTGTTAACGTTTCGCAGTGGCAAATTTTATTTTTAAGGTATTTATTTATTTATTAGTATTTATTTTTCTCAATAATATCATTTATGAATTCGGAGATCATGCTCAGTACTTTCAGTCAAGGCACTCAGCATAATCTCCGAAGCAGCAGGTCATAGAGTTTACTCGCCGAATTGTGTGGCCGCTGCTGCGATGAAAGGAACTCAAACGAAGATAAACGAACGACAAAACTTCAGTAACAATGTGTTATACACGTATAAAACAAAACAATGAGCTCTTCAGCGGGGAAGCTCTGGGTTTTGCTACGATGCTGATCTGCAAGTGCACCGAGCGGCAGGCTTAGATTAGTGGAACGCTCGACCGGTTGTCGCTCGCACTATCTCTGCCTGAGATTCGTGCTTACCTTATGCCAACCTCAGACATACGCGCTAATGCTGACGCTACCTGACGTCGGTTGTTTGGGATTGCCAACTTTCCCCTTGAACCGAAAACGGGAAAAAAATATTGCGATTTCACTCCGAAATAAAATAACAAACGTTTCGCTTACGTTCTGGTCAATAATGTACTTTTTATCGTTTTTATTTTCGTTTCGTTCAGACACACCAGCTCAAACGCCCTGTAAAAAGGAGCATAGGCAAAATAGGCACATTGTCACAGAAGCCACTGAACACATCTGCATCGCGGCCTCATACAGATTCGACAGAGCGGAACCATCGGTAAAGTTCGTCTGAAGGTCAATTTATCTTCCTTATAACGCCATTGCGCGTAGTGAGAGCCTTCTTGTTGGTGTAGGCGCTTGCGTAGAATCGAACAAACATGACGAGGAAGAAGAGACCCTGGGGTAGACCAATGTAGATGTGAGCGGTCGGGTAGCCGCAGTCGACGAACAACGGAATCGTCGCGTGCAGCATCAAAACGACAAACTGAAACATCTGAAGCTGCGTCAGATATCGCTTCCACCACAAGTAGGGCCGCACTGACGGTCCCAGGAGAGATAACAGGTAGTACGTGTACATGACCACGTGTACGAAGCTGTTGAAGATAACAGTGAAAGCCGCGTGGCCATCCGCTCCGTAGGCGAGCCCGTACCAGCCGCTGGAGACCACCAGGACATGGTGGGCCAGGTGCAGGAACGACACATGCGATTCCTTCTTGCGCAGCACGAAAAACACTGTATCCAAAAAATCCACAACTCTGATCCAAAAGTACATCCAGCAGTGGGTCAGCAGACTCATAGTCTCATCGTCGCGCGCTTCGAAGTCTATGCCTTGACAGAAGAAGCTGTAACCGCCGCCCAAGTAGGTCTTGGACAGAAAGGCTACCACAAAGTAGCAGTTCAAGAGCACCATCGCGGCGTTGTAGATCACGATAACAGGCTTGATGCTTTCGTAGGGCTTTCGCCCCCTCATAAAACGCGGCCCACCTATTTTTACGACGTAAACATAGCCGAGCAAGAGGAAGAGCAGGAACGGAACGTTGCCGACCAGGAACCAGCGGGCGGTGCGCGGGTCCCTCCTGAACCAGCTGCCTTGCGCGGCAGCGGTCACCGACGCAGGGTCCATGGTGCACGATTCGCCGACGTGGGCTGCAGTCAACTTCGCCGTCTCTGTCCGTTTGAGGAGTGCGAACGCATTTCCCGGCGTTTTGAAGTCTTAACGAGCGGCCAGCAGGTAAATGGTAGTTCTCGCTGTACAAGAGGTGCATCAGCGTGAAAGGGAGTCGTCAAGCATTAGTGGCCTGTAGAACTGGGTGTGTGCACGCATGTCGGCACTTGCGCTTTGTGCGCGCGCAAATGCAGCCTCGTTGCGACGACGACCGTGCTTGCCACGTGGCTGCTTTAAATAAGGATTGTCGTTTCTCTGGATGCAGTCATTAAGATGTACGGAAGGTTTCCACGTGTAGTAGATGACACGGGCGCAGAAAAGGGGCACATTAGGAAAGCAATGACACCAAGAAGCATGAACATTCCTTTTCAGCGACATGTGCAAGCACGGATGGTAGCCTAAGACTCTTGTGGACGTCTGCGGAGGAAGATTAACCGGAAATTGCTAACGGGCCGCCAATGGCAAGGTGCAGACGCATAAATCGTCGAGGCTAGCTTTTTGTATGCGGTGTTTCTGGATAGAACCTGTCTTAGCGACTTTGCTATAAAGGAGACTCGCAAGTGCAGGTGAGGTCGAGAGCTGCAGGCCACAACCTGTACCGCATGTACTGTCTTTCTTTTTTCCTTTAGATCAAGTATGGGCCGCCTAGCTCGAGTGAGGAATCAAAATGAGAAGCACGACGGGCCGTCTCTGTTGCCAGCAGTGCTGTACGAAACCATGATCGACCAGCCAGAGCTGCAGTAAACGATAAAAGCGTACGAAGGAGCGCAGCCTGCAATTAGATTATCATATTTGGTGATTGTGTGAGGTCAAAAGTTTTGAGCCCTATCAACTTGCCATAATGCTTGCCAATCGATTACTCTGCAGACCACGGCTTGTTTGCAGGCGCTGAGAGAATAGAGAAAGATAGATAAAGAAGAGGACAGGCAAATAGGTTAATCAGGTTACACCTGTTTTGCTACCGTAGACTGGTGGAGGAGGAAGGGGGCAGAAAAGTAAACAGGAACGGTGAAGGAAAGGAAGTACAAGTGACACGCGCGCACACACACAATCGTGTTTACCGCAGAGACAGAGGCAGTCGCAGAGGTCAGTCTTCTTCAATCTAGCCTCATCCTAATCAGAGATTAGATGCTTTACACTTATACCTGGGGAAATAAACTCAGCAGACTTCAGCGATTCATCTGGCATTACAATCGTAGCGTAGGTTCTCAAGAAATCTTCCCAAAAACATATTGATTGCGATGTTCGCAATGGCTGTCTACTACAGTATTACCTACTCTGGCCTCCGAAATGCATGCGTGCGCCGGCGCCGCTACTTCATAGTTTTTTTGTGGTGCGCGAGAACGCGTACAATTGACCAAGCACGGATCTTACGTGCGAATTGAATGCTTATCACGTCCGGCTACCCAATGTGTGCACATTGCCGCAGGGTCAGCAGTTCGATATGCAGTGGTGGGCGAAGTTTTATTATTATTTTTTTATTCGTATAGTGACTGTTAAGTGAAGCTAATGAACTGGATTTATTGAGTGGGACACTGATGGCCTGACGAAAACGGCGTAACTGAAAGACTGGGCTGTTGGACACAATTAGTTTTGAATTGCTCTGAACTAACAGCCGGTGTAAAAGAAAAGCCCCAAAAAAAGAAGGAAAGCAGGTGTTTTGAAAAGTATGCAGTTATCGGGGGGCTAACAAGAGTCCGACAGCCGTAGCAAAGAATCGAAAATAGAAAACCGCTAAAAGCGCTCCGCTAAAATTTTCGAGCAAATCAATCGACACGAAAGTGGTAGATGGTTAAAAGGTAAACAAGAACCCGGAGCACTTCGCCGACCAAATAAAGATTTAAAAGAAAAGAAGACGTTTCGGCTCCCACACGGGAGCCTTGTTCACAGGTAAAATAAACAAAGGTGTTCGAGCAGCTTGCTTAAATAGTTTGAACACGTGACGCAGGCAGCGCGCATACACTGACGGCAGATTGCCATCGCTCCTGTTGTCTGAATCATGAGGGACTCAAGATAAAGGCGTCGAGATAGCCCTTTTTCCCTGGCAAGGACACGTGCCTTCCCCTAGTCGAGTGCGTGGCCGCTTGAAGCGGCATGCTCAGCTAAAGCACTGGATTTCACATTTTCGTTTTTGACGTCATAATTGTGCTGTTTAAGACGCCTTTCAATGTCACCAGTTTCGCCAATGTACACGTAGTCGCAATCCGCGCACGGGACAACGTACACAACACCTGGGAATTTCTCTTTTGGTAATTTGTCCTTAGCATTGACGAGTGATTGTCGTAGTTTCTGGTTTGGAATGTGTGCCGCTTGAACATTGTATGAACGCAGAATACGGCTTAGAGCTTCACTTGTGAACGGGATATATGGTATTCCGGCGCGCTTTTGACTAGCGGCAGCATAGAGTAACTGCGGACGTGCCACTTGTCGTTCGACAGCATTCAAGAAAGAACACGGGTAACCACAGGCTGATAGTTCCCGCCGTACCACGCTTACGTCGGCTGCGTAGCCTTCTTGTCTCGTGCAGATTTCCTCCGCGCGTCGTAGAAGCGTCGAAA
Source organism: Dermacentor variabilis (assembly GCF_050947875.1). Classification (NCBI taxonomy): domain Eukaryota; kingdom Metazoa; phylum Arthropoda; class Arachnida; order Ixodida; family Ixodidae; genus Dermacentor; species Dermacentor variabilis. The sequence goes on along the minus strand of NC_134571.1, from coordinate 62,471,966 downwards.
CCGCTGCCCTTTTGTGAGAAGCAGGTTGCAAGGAGCCGAAATGCAAGTAGCGTCCTGTGTAAGTTGGCCTTCTGAAAACTGCGAACGACAAAGTAGGCTCCTTTCTTTCAATCAGCATATCAAGGAACGGAAGCTTGCTGTCGACTTCCCCTTCTACCGTGAACTGGATCGCTGCTTCCATGCTGTTTAAGTGCGAAGTGAACGTGAATGATGCAAAAACACTCGTCCACGTAGCGAAAAAATGGCTTCGGAGCAGGGCTGAACGAAGAGAGCGCTCGACTTTCAAGTGCTTTCATTGTCAAGTTAGCGGCGGTTACCGATATAGAAGCTCCCATAGCCATTCCGTGGACCTGTTCGTAGAAACACTTTTGGAACGTAAAGTACGTGTTTGATAAACAGAACTGTAACAGCCGAGCCAGATCCGGTGCATCAATGGGAGATCTCTCGGGTAGAGTTGCATCCGACTCCAGAGCGGTACTGCATACATCCACGACCCAGTTCCGTTGGCACACTAGTAAAAAGCGATTTCACGTCAAAAGAGGCCAAGATGCCGTTTTTATCCAGTACGAGGTCACGGACTTTGTCCATCAAGTCGTAGGAATTGCGTATGTGAGTGGCACGTTGTCCGACAAGGGGCGAAATGACACGATGTAAAAATCCTGATAGCTTGTGCAGGGGCGAACGCGTAAAGTCTACAATTGGACGCATGGGAACGCCTAGCTTGTGAACCTTGGGGAGGCCATAAAGAGCAGGCGCAGAACCATTATGACAAAGTAATGTGAAACACAGTGACTTGCGTTCAGGGGGGACCACACGAAAGACATCGGCCAAAAGCTTCTGGTAGTCTCTTTGCACCTTGGGTGTTGGATCCCGGTCAAGTTGAACGTACGTATTCGTGTCTTCTAACAGCGTCAACATCTTCTGGAAGTAGTCGACTTTGTCCAACAGAACAGTCGCGTTCCTCTTGTCTGCGGGAAGGATCACGACCTTGCAATTTGGCGCTCACCGCTTGACGCTCTTCTGAAGACAGGGACGAAGAAGGGGGGCCCCGCAGTCTGGAGAGAACAGACAAAACACGAGTGCGGGCCTCATCACGGTGCGTGGGATAAACTTGGCTAACGGCGTTCTCCACGGCACATACAAACTTCTTCTTATCCCTCGCAGCTCCGGCATTGAAATTAAGGCCATGGCTGAGGACCGAAAGCTCAGTTTCGTCTGGTTTGTACGAGGACATGTTGAGAACCGTGCACTTCCCTGCTTCGCGCTGAACCTCGCTTCGCTGGGCTTGAAGTCTGCGAATCTTGTTGTCGTGCGACCAATCATCTTTCCGTGCACGAAGGCTTGCTTGAAAATTGGCATGTAGCTGTACGCTTGCGAAATCGTTAGGCAAGCGAAACTCGAGCCGACGGCGAGCAAAGAAAGCTTGGTTCTCCAGAGTTCTTACTTTTTCCCGGCAGTCTTGGAGCCGTGCTTGTAAGAGTTGCCGCTCAGCTTTGACGATGACGCTGAGACCAAAGGGTGTCGATACAGGTCTTCCCAGCCGTAGTGAACGAGGGATCAAACCCAGAGTCTTGCATTTAGAGTTAAACTTGAGGTGGCCGCGGAACGCTGCCATTCGCGTTGACAGTGATACAAACTGGCGAATCTGCTGAACGATCGGTTGGCCATACGCCTGACGAAGGTTAATGAAGTTCAGTGTTTGACGGAAGCCCGTCTGGTCGGGATGAAACATGGTTAAAAGGTAAACAAAAACCCGGGGCACTTCGCCGACCAAATAAAGATTTAAAAAAAAGAAGACGTTTCGGCTCCCACACGGGGGCCTTAATTGTCCACAGGAAACGTCTTTTCTTTTAAATCTTTATTTAGTCGGCGAAGTGCCCCGGGTTTTTGTTTACCTTTTAACCACGTTTCATCCCGACCAGACGGGTTTCCGTCAAACACTGAACTTCAAAGTGGTAGATGATAAACTGACATATATATCAAGACTTTCCTCGTTTATGAAAAGCTGGAATAATATGAGATCTTTAGTAAATGTCAAGCCTCTCGCCCGACCTTTCAAATTTTCTATGTTTGCGTGTGCTGTAATACTGACGTTCATATACTTAAAAAATCCTCGTACTCATAAAATTATTTTTCGAAAGGGTAGCTCGTTATTTTCCGCAGCATTGGTGCTGTCTCGTTATCGTCTCACTCACTGCGACACTGGCCAACACTCCGACGCCACCCGATTAAAGGGCACGCTTACTTAGAAGAAGGTTTATAAATTTGGGCACAAATTGTTTGCGTCTTGAGAATTTTCCTAAAGAAAGGACCTCCAAAAGCAGTGATCCACGAATGCAACTTCCCAGTGCAGTAGATGGCGCCACTGTCGCATGACTATGAGCTGCGGAACTAAGATTTGATAAGATTTCGAACGCTAAAATTTTGATGTATTAGTTTTGTTATTTTATATATCTGTATAGTATATCCAGACTAGTATAGCCACTATAAGATTATGGTTGGTGAACTGCTGATCTGCGTTGCGTACTATTGCATAAACCCCCCTAATCACGTCGGTTACACAGAAGATTTGAGGTTTCTTTTACTTGCGATAACTAGTTACGATTAGTGTTTGCCCTGATTCGTGAAGTTAGTTGTCTGATGTCTCTCGTGCGTCACATGGGCTTCCGATATGTGTAATCAATAAAAAGTTTACTTGCGCTATCAAGTATGCCAGCACTGGCTCATGTCATCCTGTCTGAAGCCTCTCGTGTGTGATGCGGCTAATGAGAACAAAACTAAAAAGGCGGGAAAAAACGCAAGAATGTGCATCCAAATCTTGGACGCCTAGCCCTCATCCCCCGGGTGCATGGAAGCTAGCTGGCGCCAGCATACTATGCTGCCAGCAAGAAGGTTAAAGAAAAAATTTAACCTCATTGGCTGTATAATTTATCGTGCGGTGGCGGGAATGCGCGTCTTTCATAAATTCAACAGGAACGAGGACGTAACCTTACCTTTACTGCAAGCACACACCTAGCCCTGCCGTCTGACACCACTGTTACTACGGGTTATACCCGAGTGATGCATGTAAAGCGTGCGGACACAGAGCAACGTTGTGACACATGCTCTGGGAATGCGCCGGCAATAACGGTACCGAAACATGCCGCCGTTCGTGACATGTCCATAACGGCGGCCGTTACCAGCGTACAGGAAGCCTCGAGCTCGCTTCTCAGGACGCCGCCCCGGTTGCGGGGGCCGGCGGGGACCTTATCCATCGGCGTCGCCGCCGCTTGGAGGCGACTCTCAAAGCTCGGAGCTGGAAGGCCAGCTCTGGGCCGTCGTATGATTCGTATGAGACGTATGATTCTGTAGACGTCTGGGCGTGGGTCGCTAGTTCTTTCTTAGCGGTGCTCTTCCGCCCGATTGGACAGCCGTACAAGTCCCTCAGCTTCTGTTTGAAAGTTACCCAGCCGTTAAGCTCTTCCTCGTGGTTGTCATACCACACCTTCGCCGTGCATTATAGGCAAAAGACCAAGTTAGCTAACATAATCGTCGGGTCCCGTATGTTGTGGGCACTTACGCGCTTATGCGTGGTGAACCAATCTTCCACGCCGAAGTGGTCGGTGCCACAGAGCGTTCCTGGAGCCCGCGGATAGGCCAGCCCAAGCGTCGGGGCTGTATGCGTTGATGTGGACCGCGCCATATCGGGTTCTGTTTCGTCCGTCATGTTGTCCAGTCCGAGGTGACGACAACTGTACATGTTGTTGTTTCTAGTGGGTACCCACTCGCCGATTTGCTAGGTTGCAAACGACACATATAAAGATGTATTTCCAATATATAGAAGAGAGACAACGATGCATAAACAAGCACGCTATCGCGCACTTTGAATTAGCGGCAGCTGAATCCTGCGCGAATTTCCTTTTTTCAGACATTGTCATAGGCAAGATACGGGACTGAACTTTGCACTTTATCCATTTGTCTTAAGTTTAATTCTGCCAAGAATTGTTCTGTAGTTTCGAGGCATAAAAACATCCTCGAAATCACTGCAGAACTGAAAGTTTCACCGAGTAGTGCTAAAACCCTTAACACGTTCTTTAAGTTTGAAATGAGGCCGAGATGTAGCAAAGCGAGCGCTTCTGGCCTGCTGCTCCATTTTACCGAAGGATTAGGACGTTACATGGATGAAGATAGAATCAGAAGGTGAACACACGAACACCCACGCGCACTAAGTACGCACGTTTCGTAGAGCATGCATGCGTCTGCACTGCTATAGTGTGCGCATCATTTTGCGCACGTTATCAGCAGTTGTTCTTTCGAGATAACGAGGGAAAAAGCTGTTTATGAAATATGGGGTTTTACTTGCCAAAACTGCGATCTGATTATAAGGCATGCAGATAGCGAAGAACTCCGGATTAATTTTGATTGCATGTGGTTCTTTAACAGTGCACCCATGGGTGCACACGAACGTTTTCGCAATTCGCTCTCGTCAAGAGACAGAGAGAGAGACAACTTCATGTAGTCGCCTGCAGAACGACACCATGACCGCGCCGTGACGCGGGCTTTCGTGGTCGTAGCATTCCGCCGCAGTCGCTCTCGTCAAAAGGATGTTGAACACGTACTTGCATTCTGTCCAGAATTGTTTAACGTCAGTCACTGGCAGCGAGCATACGTCGCACATTGTAGATCCGCCAGTCGAGCACCGACAATACGTTATTCCCTTCACCCTAGTCCATTGCTCCGTACAAGCTTTGCCCGCCACAAGAAATTCACGCCGCTCATGCCTCCGTTTTCAGGGAGAGTGGAGCTCATCGCCTTCCCGCAGCACCGCCAAACTGACATGCGAATGCGACGACTACAAAATTTTAAAATGAGATACAGTGTGCCCGTTCCTACAATATCAGGTTTCTTAAAACGCCAATAGTGTGAAGCTGTTTCGTCGGTTTACAAAATTGTGTCTTCATCAGCCATTTTACGACAGCCAGTCCGACTTAGCACTATAGCTTGTGTTGTGAAAATAAAAAGCTAAACACACACACATTACACGAATTCAATGAATGATGAATATCTTTATTTTTGACACCAAAAAATTAAAAAAAAGTTGAAGCGTAAGTAGTTGTGGGATCACTTAAACTTACAGTATAGCTCTCATTACGAACTAGATACTTTAGCATGTAAGCATTCTGTAAGTACTTGCCAAGCGACCGCTATGAGACCTGTAGATTAGGGGATCACAACACGCAGTGCAGCTATCAGGCCAAGAAAAGCAGACGCATAGACTCTTGGCTTACGAAACATGTTTACTTTGACAGATTGGAACACTAGAACAAGACCACCAAAAGAAAGGTTACTGGAACACGCCTCGGTTAATTTCTGTACCACACTTCATTTGTTTCGTAACTTCAAAGTTTACTTTTTTTAGGGGGGGGGGGGAAGATATTTTCCGCTTGACCGTTCATTCAGTGATCACATACCGCAGAATGTCTTTTACATTTTTGCACACTGCTTGCGGTTGCGCTGAATGGCGTCAATCACTTTGTTCAACATCACGGCACTGTTTTAAGGCACGGCACTAACTGCTTGTATCTATCCAATGTTATAACTGAAATGGTGACTATGCGTAGCTGTCGTACCATGTTCTGGTGTAGCGGAAGTAGCCACACCACTTGCTTTCTTTTTGACGAGCAGAAAAGTTCTTGTACCAGAAAAATATAAAAGTTATTCCTGTAAAGTACAAGCTACTGTCACAGATCTCGATCATACAGTGAGGATAACCTGGGGCCGAATTCTCTAAGCTTTTCGTTCGTAAGCGCTTTTTGCTATTTGCTGACCGCGTTCGTCTGAATAGGTTGGCATTTTCTCTTACGAACAATTATATCATGACAGCGTTTTGTTAATACGGGCACTAGAGAGCAACGTTACTTCCTGCGTCATTTGGTCTTCGTTTTGCCGGCTCTATCCTGAGTCGCTTTCTGTCCGTCGTCGTAAGCACAGCCGTAGAAGCGAAGGAACATGTAGAGAAAGAAGAAGCCCTGCGGCAGTCCAATGTAGATGTGCATACTAGGGTAGCCACAATCGATGAACAGCGGGATCAGCACGTGCACAATCAGAACAACAAACTGAAACATCTGGAGCTGGGTCAGGTAGCGTTTCCACCACAGATGCTTCCGCACGGATGGTCCGAAGAGGGACAGGAAGTAGTAGCTGTACATTACCACGTGCACAAAGCTGTTGAAGATCACCGCGAAGGCTGCGTGGCCATCCGCTCCGTAGGCGAGGCCGTACCAGCCGTTGAAGACTACTAGGACGTGATGGACCACGTGAAGGAGGGACACGTGCGAATGCTTCTTGCGTAACACGAAGAAGACGGTATCCAAGAAATCCGAGACCCTAACCCAAAAGTAAATCCAGTAATGGGTCAGGAGGCTCATGGTCGCGTCGTCACGCGCTTCGAAGTCGATTCCCTGGCAAATGAAGCTGTAGCCGCCGCCCAGATAGGTCCTGGAGAGAAACGCTCCCACGAAGTAGCAGTTAGCGAGTACCATGGCAGCGTTGTAGAGCATGATGATAGGTTTGATATTCTCGTACGGTTTGCGCTGTTTCATGAAGCGAGGGCCACCGATCTTGACGACGTATACGTAAAAGGACAGGAGAAGCACGAGGAACTGTGCGTTGCCGACCAAGGCCCAACCCGCGGTGCGCGGGTCTCTCCGGAAGACATTCTCTTCGGGTGAAACTGCAGCCATGACGTTGGCGAGCGATACTTGTGCAGTGGTACCCTAGTTTTTCTGGCAGGCAGCACCGCGGGCCCTCGGCTCCTGAGTGGAGCTGATTTGATCCCTCACTGTCTAAAGGGAGTCGGCGGCGAGGCAGACGGCAAATCGTGCCCTGAGCCTCGAGAGGGGGCTGAGGAACATTAAATGCCTGAAAACAGGGCGTATGCTCGTTTAGTGACGACAAGCCTGGCGACCGACTCCATAAAGCAATTTCCTTTAGAACCCAGACGCTGAGACCTTTTGTGCCACTGCATAAATGAGGTTCTGAACGTCGTCCCAGTCGTTAGTGCTAAGTGTGGTAAGAGCGGGTGCACTCCGCTCGCTGTCCGACATGCGGCCACGCGTAGATGAGCACACGGACCGTGTACGCAAAAAGAATGTCAGAAAAGTAGGCAATATCTGGCTCATTTGTTGCCAGTATTTGGGACCTTGGTGTTCTGCCCCCAATAACATCCGTCGAAAGATATATATATCTATATATAAACTTCGGTCATATGTATAGTGGAAATTTATAATCGTATATAATTAAATGTATAATCGTTATAATTTTAACCCTTCGTCAATGCGAAGAGATTACAATGTACGACATCAACAAAACATGCTGTCGTATGTGTGTGTTTCTTGATCCCAACTGTTCTGCGGGTGACAAGGTGCGCAGTAATTTCAAGGTTAGATTTCTCCGTTCTTCCAAGTAAGAAACCAGAACGTCTGATCGCTCTTTCACCGAGATAACTACATATAGTAAATAATGTGTGATGGTCTCAATAGATTAGGAATCGTCTACTGCACATTTTCCTCATTGCTAGCGCTGCCAACATGGGTGAGAAATAATTGCTGTCATTAGTGTTCTTACATTCCAACCCCGTGTGAGCATTGAAATTTGAAAAGGAACTAAATTTGCAAAACGTAGTACGCCTACGCAGTATCGAGGACACGGAACACGAAAAAGACAAATGATAGCCCAGCTGGTAATCTTTTCGTTTTGCATTATTCATGTGGCACTAATTAAAAATCAATTTACCTTGCAAAATGTACCACACCATCGTATTCAGTTGACGTTACCGCACGCTACCTCATCGCGGTAGTTCTCTCAAACGCTTAGTAAGAATTAGTGAGTACACATACGCAGTACCTGTCTGTATTCTCACAATTATAATGCACACATCAAAATTTGCCATTCGTCGTGAAGCTTGGAGGATACAGCTTTCGTCTTCTGCGCAGCCTCTTGCGTCATTTCTTTCATTTTTTCCACGGTGGCTTGCGTCGCGAGTAATGTGTCTATATTCTTCACATAAAGTCAGCCAAACCTTGGACAGGGATTCAGAGAACGAAACTTATTGCCTGCAATAACAAAGAAAAGTCGTTCACTTCTCATGGTCCTTCAAACAAGGATGTGTTTCGGCGTCGTGACCACTGCTCTAAAGAAGAACGACTCCATTTTATTTAATTCGGCTCAGTGTTGCGATATCTGGTACTACCGCCAATCAAAGCAATTACACGATCATAATGAATAATCTCCCAACTAAACATTTTACAACCGCACTGGTGCCAAATGCGACAACGCAGTTGTGGTCGCTTAGAAAATTGTTTAGAAACAAATCGCACTCGAACGACAAATAGCATCAGCAGCTTTGTCAGTTGAGTTGTCAGTGCGGTTCAAAAACTGAGAAGGCGGATATAGCGTCCGTTACTTTTTCTGATGGTGTACGTTTGACTTACGTCCATTCTGAGGCACGTTTTCAGCCACTGCGCTACTCTGCCCATAGGGGTGGCCTACTTGACTATATGACATTCCTGTTAGTTCATGAAAGAACGCAAGGTCTTTTTTTCTATTATCACAGTTTCCCTTCATTCGAGAAGCCTGCCATAAAAAAGACAATCTTATGAGAGGAAAAAAAACATTGTGCAGATACTGTGGACGATGTTTCTCAATGGAAGACAACCGACAAACGTGCCTCAACGAACGAACGAACGAACGAACGAACGAACGAACGAACGAACGAACGAACGAACGAACGAACGAACGAACGAACGAACGAACGAACGAACGAACGAACGAACGAACGAACGAACGAACGAGCGAACGAACGAACGAACGAACGAACGAACGAACGAACGAACGAACGAACGAACGCTTCCCTCGCCAGACCGACCACCAAATACCGAACACCGATCAAACACGAAACGACCGAAAGAGGCAAAGAAGGCTATTCGCTTTGATATGTGGCGCCCCTCATTCGCCCGCGGAGATGTGCGCGCATATTTCGCCAGTACTGCACCAAACTAGAGATACGACGGGCGAAAACACCGAGCTTCGAAGAGTTAATCTTACAGCGCGGGGAAATTACTCCGTTACAACTCATTTGGGCTTTAATCTATGTGCACGCGTTTTGGAAAAAAGTGTACGTTCAATGGACCTTGAGCCGAAATATATTAGTGAGGCCGTCGAGTTTCACTTCCTGGTTGCAACATGCACCGCACATCTCAAGCTACGGAGGGTAAATGCAGAAGGGTCCACCTTCATAAGTTTGTGTGGCGACCTTCCTTCGGTCTGTCGCGGCGGTGCGGTAGCGTTCTGAAAAGACCGGGAAGCTGACTCTCGGAAAGCGACCTCGAATCGAAGGACGCGCTTAAAGAGTTTAGCTTCTCATTCAGGCATTTCTTTAATCATTCGGTCACAAGTGCACCACGTGGACTAAGGGGACCAGATGACTTCAGCAATACAAGTGGAAGACACTCTGAAAGTATACCCAAACATGCGGTGTTGCTTGTCTGTAGATACGTCAAAACAAGCGAAATATTTCATCTGAAGAAACCTATTTAACCCTGCGATGCCTAGGCACAATCCCGCAACAATGAAAATTGGGAACAAGAAGGCATTTGTTCCGGGAACAACAAAGAACAACGTGTTCATCTTTATTTCTGGCCAAGGATAGTATACATTTGGACACGAAAAAGAACAATGAAATGTTACTTGAGTAAAAGCTTAATTAGTAGAGTGGAGTTAACTGCGAGAGGGAATAGAAAATACTTCAATGAGCCCTAACTTCTGAGTCTAGCACAATATCCCTACGAATTTGATATCAAATTATGTGCTTTCAAATGTATTATCAGTTCAACATACACACAAAGTATACCAAACGTTCCGAAGACAAAAATTTTCTAAGTTCATCTCCTTAACTTGGCGAATCAGTAAGAACTATGACCTCCGTCATTTTATTTATTTCATTTTAATATGTCTTCAAGCTAGTTTATTGTTAACTGGGACAAACAAAGGAAGAGCACAATTCAAGATACATTGGCGCGATGATTCCTACATATTCAGGTAAATCTTTCTTGTGCAGAGGTTGGGTTCTCAAAAGGATGATTGGAGATAATGATGAAAAGTAGCTGGATAATGAGAAGAGGATTACTTGATAGTAATTAAGGAGGTCTGGAGTGGCTAGCACATTTAACCATCGTTCTAGAATGGTTCCTCAATGTCGTGTGGAAATTTGCCAAGAAGTTATCATGTTTCTTCGAATATATTAAAACATTTTATCTTCTGCGTGCTTACGCTGCTCTTCGTAGTCGCCCTTTCTTTTAATGCGTTAAGCAATGAAGTCGTCATGGGCGAACAGAAAGAGATACGGAGATAACTGTAGAGCACATGAGATAGATAGATAGATAGATAGATAGATAGATAGATAGATAGATAGATAGATAGATAGATAGATAGATAGATAGATAGATAGATAGATAGATAGATAGATAGATAGATAGATAGATAGATAGATAGATAGATAGATAGATAGATAGATAGATAGATAGATAGATAGATAGATAGACGTTATTCCAGCACCGGAGCTCAAACTCAACTAATATTTTATTTCTTCGGTTACCAGCCAACTAAACTTCCACATCCCTCGTGGCATTGCCTGACCTCGTCTTCTTTGCCAGGGCGATCGCGTCGATGTCACTGGCGCTACATAGCTCCACCGCTAGAGAGCAGCATGATCTGCGAACGATATAAGCTTATCCATGAAACTCGGCGGACTGAAGTAGCATGCGCAGCGACCGGAAAGGAGATGTACGGGGCTGAATTGAAGGATGCGACTGTGGGATTTACCTCACAGTAGGCTGGCTTCAGCCGGTCAAGTGCGATGGTGTCAGGTTTGCCATGAATGTCCACGATGTATGTGGACTCGCATCTGTCTAGTACGGGAAGGGGTCCAAGTTAGTCTGGGGGAGGGGGGGGGAGAGCAAGCTGAAAGGGTCCCTAGCGCACGAAGTGGTGGGTTGCGTGTCAAGGTCAGTTGAAACGTAAGGTGTGCGCACTGGAACTGGACGCGGCGGACAGGGCTTTGGATCCCGGAAGAGGTCGCGAAGAATGTGCACCATCTGTATTCGGCTGGGCAAGTGCTGAAGAAATAGCTCACGTACGAGGGCGTTGTCCGTGGTGGAAGCGCGTGGGCCGATAAGGTTAAGCACTCGAGGGTCAGCAACTGGCTTGATCGTTGATTGCTCAGCTGTTCGAATGAGAGTAGATGATGTATTCTCGAGCGTTCCGGCGTAGCTATACGATCCAGTATAGCGGCCTTGATTGCATCATAAGGCGACGTTGGGAGAGTGTGCGCGAACGAAAGAAGGTCAGCAGTCTCATCGATGACGACCGCTGGCAGCGCTTCGACCACAAGGAGGTACTTGCGGTTCTGTGATGTTATCGGCGAGAGTTGGTGACACGTCCGTGTCACCAATTGTAGAGCAGGTGAGAGAAAGAGACAACGAGACGTTATTCCAGCACCGGCGCTCAAACTCAATTAATCTTTTATTTCTTCGGTTCCCAGCCAAATAAGCTACCACGCCACTCGTGGCATCGCCTTACCTCGTCTTCTTTTCTAGGACGATCGCGTCGATATCACTGGCGCTACAAACCATTTGAAACGAAGAGAGCTGGATATTTGAAAATAGGCAACCCAAATATTCAAGGACGTGATAGGATCCTAATTGGCGTAATAAAATGCTAAAGACGGAACAATTCAAGGACTAAGTGAAGGACAACGTTTTGCAACAATCGACGCGGGAACGAGCGCGAGCGTTTTGCAGACGCCAGAGTGAACACGGTAACCACGCAGAGGCAGACTGAGGAGCGCTGCAACCAAAGACTGCTTCATTATGTTGCGTAAGTGCTTATGGCAATAAATGACTCAAGGCTGCAAAGAGCCTGAGTCTGTGCGTGTGTGTTTTCCTACACTTTCCACATCGCATTGACATTCAGGTGCACAAGAGCTGCGTGGGTTGCTGTTAAGATGGCAAGCAAATGTTCTTACTACAGATGGCGAGGCAGTGCTGCAGAACTACTCGTGTCTGCAATTAGGGGCAATAAGGTTCGTAAATAGTACTGACTGATGGCAAAGGAAGAAAAGCTACCGTAGTGCGAAGAGGAAATCGTGAAATCCCGCTTATCATGTGAAAACAGCCATGCTTCGACTAGTTGAAGGGTTCATTAATGGGAACCCGCCGTGACAGCTTAGCGGGTATAGTGTTGAGCTGCTAAGCACGAGGTCGCGGGATCGAATCCCAGCCACGGCGGCGGCATTTCGATGGGCGCGAAATGCGAAAACGCTCGCGTAGTTAGATTTAGGTGCACTTTAAAGAACCCCAGGCGGTCCAAGCTCATCCGGAGACCCCCACTGCGACGTGCCGCATAAATCAGATCGTCGTTTCGGCACGTATTTTTTCTAATTAATGGGAAAAACCACTTCGCCCAGCGCGAGCTTAACCTAAACCAACGTTCCGCTCAGTTGTACGCTAAGGATAAATCACGCTGCTCTTTGCTCCGCGTCCCTCTCCAAGAATTTATGGCCGGTGCGTGCGCTAAGCCACCTCGCGCAGTATACGCTCGATCGTCCATCATTACAGACCCATCAAGACCTTGCTAGTGAAAGGAGACACTGCGGGATAAACACTAATGACGTCGCGTCCAAGCACGGCAGTGAACGGTTCACCGCTCCTTTCACCGAACAAGGCAGTCGGACTGACGAGGACCACGAGAGAACGCTATTTTTGTCTCCGAGCGACGCGTGGCGTAAACGAAGCGCTGGCGGCGCTCACCGTACGTCACTGTTCGCGTAAAACTGCAAGAGAGAGAGAGAGGGAGCAGCAGCCGAGGAAACACGAGTACTGGAAGCCGGAGGCAAGGCAAACGCAACAAGCACTGCCATCCGATAAAGATTGGTGCCTGTTTATGCACTGACGTCACTATGTATAGCTTGATGAGCTGCACAGCGTGCTGAATTAATGAGCCGTCTGCGCTTCCAGCTTGTCACGGTCAATGATTCTGGTACACGCAAGATCGATCATGCGCAACGGTTATAGCCATACTTAGCTTTAATACGAATAGAAAATACTCTCCGATGTTTGCGTACATGGCCCTTCGACTGACACACACGTAAACCGCTAGGAGCTCGATGTTAAATTTCTGTGCCACAGGTTCCTCAATTCTCCCACATCTTTTTTTTTCTCCTCATCATCGTTGGGAAGCTCTGAACCGGAAGTTCTGACAAGCAAAGCATTCTTTCTCTTTCGCCTCTTCGCCATTCTGCTGAGTCTACCCTGACGCTAGAGGCACTGGCACTGGGCCCTTGTTGTTGGGCTGCTACACCTTCCACGTAGTTTTGCTTGATTGAACAGCTGTAATTTTCTCCCTAACAGAACGTGACTGCGCGCTGTTGAGGCACTGCAGACAGGAGCCGACGTGCAGGGAAACGTTCGAAGTATCAGACGCAATTTTAAATGCTTGTGTGCAACTCCCAACAACATATTTATCAAAGAAGTAGCTTTCTTTAACGTAACATTGAAAGGATTATGAACACTGCTATTCGAACGCAAAATAGCAAGCAATGTTCGCAGGGCAATCAACTGCAGCGCCTGATATTCCAGGCCGACCATAAGCAGGTAGGCTTGTAATTTCAGAGTGTTCAACACCTTCATTGCGTCGCTCTGCCGGAGATGAAAAAAAAAAAAGCACGCAGGCATCAGGTGTGCTACTATTCTTCGTGAGGAAAACTTGCTTAACCGGTCCTGCAGTTGTCTTTTGTACTATAATCAGGTTAAGATTCAAACAAGATGCAGACTTGAAGAGATCAGCTGTGGTCAAACAAGAGACGCCGCTTGACGTCCCTTCAGAGACGCCACTTGTTCGACCACTCTTGATATGCCCAGACTAACGTGACACGCCAGTCCTAACCTTGTTCCATTTTGGACGTGTCGTTAGACATCATCCGTCAACGTGTAATTCCGAGTAACTTTCCGTGTCCAGCGCAGCTGAGATCAACGATCGGGGAGAGCGCGCGCCGCGCTAGGCGCTTCGTGGCGCGGTGCCAAAGTCAACGTGATTTAAGTGACAGTTTCCCACGAATTTTCCGCGGCCTATCTCGTTGCGGTTTCCTTATGGCCTAGTCCTTTGACGATGTTTAAAGGTGTCGTAAGGTGTGATCCCACGACTCCGCGAGCGTTCGATGAGCCCATTTTCCTTGGCGTCCAGTGGTGCGGCGACACGTTAATCGTACACCTCGCAACGTGATCGACTTTCCCAGGGATAGAGAGAAAATAAACTTTATTTAATAAACGAAAATTTGCTTTGGGAGTGAAGCACCATTACTCAATGTGTACTGAAAAGATTTCTGTGCCTTTGTTTTGTGAAGTGGTTGAGTCAGACGCGGAAGAACTACAAAGGAAATTCCGCGATGGATTCCGCTTACTAGACGGTTAGTTGCAGATAAAACTGCCTATTGAATTCTGCCTGTGGAAGCAAGTCCTGGTGCGCAGGTAGTCTGAGTGTTCCATTTCCTCGAGTAATTACGAGTTGCTTCGAAGATTTTGTGATACTAAAGGCACCTTTCTGTTTCATGAAGCATGATGCTCTGAAACAGCACAATCCTTCTCACTGTGCATCTACAAGGAATTCGGTGCTTGTGTAGCCCGATTACGCCTGGGCAGGCGTGCGTGCTGTCGGTGTACGACGAACCAATCCGTACCCATCGATCTTTTTTCTTTAGGCGCGTTCTCAAACATCGCTGAAGGCTTTGTTATTGAAAACAAAATGCCCTTTAATGTCAACGATAAGAGCCAGCCCGACACAAGCACAGCCAACGTGCCCTGAGCTGCACGGCAATAGTGATTTCCGACTTCAGTGTTATCGCAGGATATTATACGAAGCTCGCTGGCTCGCTCGCTCATTCATTCATTCATTCATTCATTCATTCATTCATTCATTCATTCATTCATTCATTCATTCATTCATTCATTTTGCTTTCTTGCTGCGTCAAACCGCTGCGCAAAGGTGCTGCCCGACAAAGTTAAAAAGCTTCGAGAATGCAGAGATAGCTAGAGGAGCCCGCGGTGGTGACCGGAGGAGTCGTTACGACATATCACTGAGCCGAGAAAGATATATTGTAGGGTTACACGAGTTCGCACGTAAAACATAAAGTTTCGTGCGAGGTTATTGGACATGAGCGTAAAGTGGCATGTGAGATTTCTTCATAGGGTTCGTCCCCCGACCACCCGTGTCTATGTCAGACAATCACCCACGGCACTCACCTACACATCTCTCCAGGCAAGCATAAAGTACCCCCGCAGTTATATACAGTTCAACACCGCGGCCACCATAGTCTTTGCCAGGAGATAAACTGCGTCAGCGCCTATGTCGATATAGGTGCAATCAAATCTTTTGCGTCCGGGTCACTTGAATCATGGCGCCCTGTTAAGTTCCTTTATGCGATCTTATATCTTGAGGCTTCGTCCGTCCAAAATACTTTGCCCAAACCCCCTTTCCTCGTGAAAGTACTGTTTTAACAAAATGAACCGAGCTATAGCCCTCTACCCTTACAACGTACACAGTAATACACTTTACAATAATTACACTCTCTATTTGCCGAGAAGAGTGAGCGCGTTTTTTACCATCACTCGCGTAACCATAACGGTGAAGGGCGAAGCACAATAAAATGCGAACGACGCATTTATATGAAGAAGAGGAAGTCGGTACGTGCGGCCATTGGACGGAAACCACGCGACAACAACTTTCTATTCTCTTCTCTGAAGACACTTACGTCTCGTTCGTTTAGTGTGCGTGCCAGGCCACAAGGGTCTAGCCTTAAAAGAATATGCAGATTCACTTGCAGTAGCATTCCATGGTGGTCCTATAATTCCCATTTTACCTACGCCAGCCTTCATCCCTGCGGCGCGGTTCAGAAAATATACTATCACAAATAACTTCCCTCAAGCAAGGTTGACAACACTTGATTTCCCGCATCTCAATTTTCCTTGGAACAAGAAAGGTTCTCCTTAGAAGTAACGATGGCAAGACTACGGTGCCGAGTCCCCCCACTGAACTTTTACCTCCACAGGTATGGTCTGGCTATATCGCCTTTGTGCCCTTTATGCAATGAAAGTGAACCTCTGCAACACTTCTTTTCGACATGCCACAGCTACAGCCACAGGAGCATTTGTTATGCTTTCTGCGTCTTTCTGTGTGAGGCAAAAAATAGAATTGCATGCTAGAATTCTTCTAAATACTTATTACGCTCACAAAATTCACAATATTCCTGGATAATTGATTATTCACATTTGGAAAAGTACACACTTTAAATCCCATCTGCAAGATTCTTATTTCATCTCACTCTAATTTATTAAAAAAAAAATGCTCAGAGTTCCTTTACCACCCGATTCATAGTCGGTCTCCCAGAGTAGCTTGCGACATTTCACTAAGGAAAAAGAATACGAACGGTTATATTGAACTACCCGGTTCTTGGCCAATCCTCCAGAGTGGGTATGTGCCACTAACATCTAGGCTCTACATCTGCATTTACGTGCACGGCGCTCAGGAAAGCTATTACCAAGTGATCGTGCATCCTCAGGCAGTCACTAAAAGCGTTCCCACGATGCTGCAAGTTTCCAGAACTTGGGCGGACGTGTCATAAATACTGACAGCCTTTTCTGCGGACCACCGCACCCGTGTGACAGATGCTTGCGCCATTATGCCGGCTTGGGTTTAGTCGGGCGCAAAGAAATGGAAAACCCGCTGAAATAAAATTGGAAAAATAAAAAAAACATCGCAGTTTTGTTGAAGCTGCGAAGTCGTGATAGAGATATATCCCGATCCAGGATTCTCGTAGCTGGGAATTATTTTTTTTAATCCTTTCCTTCGCTTGATTTTGTGCTTGAGCGTTGTGCAACACAGAATGCGAGTTCACGCAGCCGGCTTGTTGCTTTCATCGACGTTAGACAGTTACTCTGCGCATGCGCCTTAAATAACGCTTGCCGATTAAATTTCATCCTGCGCACAATCCGACGACTCAGAACGAATAATTGTTTCTGCAACGCGAGGCGTTAAGTAACGGTGCGCACTGCAATCCTCGCTATATCTTCTGTATGGTCTTTCGTATAAATATCCATCCTTGTATTGAGAAAAAGTGTTCGGTCAAGGCAAATGTCTAGAGCCAACTCTTCGACAAGAGGACTTGCCTTTGAGCAGTTCCACAATGACGGGCTCGTCAAGCTGCTCATGCAGCCCTTTTGTTCTCGACTCTCCCCAAACTGAAAACGTGCAATTAAGTCAATCCGTATTCATCGTGGCACAACGGACAATGCCATCTCCAGATGCATCCAAGTGGATCCAGAGCGCATATATCGGCCAGCATGGTAATATTGTTGCAAAAGGATGCGTTTAACATCTTTCAAACCCCGTCTGTCTCAGCGCAACGTTTGAGCAAGTCCATGTTGTGCCGGGCAGCGAGCGCCTCATCACCTAACAACGACACGAAGTTCAACTGCTGTGTGGTATCTGCTGCTCGTGCGCCAAAAAAGTTCCTTGCGCTTAGTTTCCATCGTACTTTGCGTATACAAAACACTCTTTCTTTTACATAGAATGTTTATGTGACGAAAGAAGTTCAAGATCGTCCTTGCATAATTTGATTGAAGGACATTTTTACTGCACGAAACCAGCGCCGCAGTGTAAAAACACAATACCCAAAAAGACCACCTCAGTATATCCTTCTAAACTTTCTCCGGTACATGACCTCAAAGAGCGCACAAAAATTTACACTTCTGGGGGCAACGACGATGTAAACCGCGCAGGAATACGCTAAGACTCTAAGCAGTGAAGAGCTGCAGCCTTGATTACGTCCTTGTTATACTGCGAACTGCACTAAAAGATGCACGCGGACATTGCGGCCTCAAAATACGCGATACCAGTGAACATCATTGTGCGCTTAAAAGAACGCTTCGAAGATAGATGAACTACCCATTACGCTAGAGTATACTTCCCCGTAGAGCGTACGCGGAGACAGGGCGGCCGGCCCAGACAGACCGGCTGCTCCTGCGCCCGATGCGCTTACATAAGTGGGTCGGCGAGGTGAGGCCGTGTGAACTTGACACAGAAACGGGTCGAGTCTCGCGCTGCTTCGACGAAACGCGCGATGATGCGCCTTTCGTGTTCGCTGGGCCGAAAGGCTTACCGTATAGGCGGTGAAGAAGACCCAAGAACAAGTAATTCTTGAAATAGCAGTGGGGCGGCTCTACAAGCACAGCGCTGTTACACCGCACCCTGGCAAAAACCATTGCGGCGAATGAACGGCTGCGCCGTTCTGCTGCGGGCAGCGTGAGGTTGCGGATTTTATTCCTGGCAGTGGAATGCAGACTCCCGCGTGCTGATGTTTCAGTGCAAGCTTGAGATCCCAAGGTGGGCTAAAATAATCGGTTTCTAACACAGCCCATGTACAGTGGATGTAGCACACAGTCAAAATATCACACGGAAACGAAAGTGTACTGCGGCAAATATAAAATGGGTTTATTTACAAAACAACCTATTTACACGAAAGAAATGGGTGCGTTCATAAGCACAGCAGAACCCGAAGACTTAATATGAACGCTTAGTAGGCTACTTTTAGGGTCAGATCAGCGCAGTGGGATAGGAAATCATTGATCACAGTCATGGTCTTCGTGTCTTGAAGGGATGCCCAGAATAGTTCACTGTTATCACACAGTCCAAAACCTTGTGTCTCCGAAAGAGCAAGAATGTGTCGTGTGTTACAGCCGTCGCATGACTTCTGTGATGCCACGTTGTCATTTGGCTTCAAGGAATGGACAAAGCTAGGAATCAAACGCGCGCATCATCAGGCGTCTTAGAAGCATGGCTGTGGAACCTCTTACATGGGAGTCGCTATTTTCAGCCTCCGACCCCACCAATAAGATCCGTTCTCAGTCGCTGTCTCTCTATAATGTGCTTCCGTTGAAATTGGCTCAAACTACGGCACACAAGCGCGCGAACATAAGTTGTGTAAAATGTTTTACGATGACTAAAACTTGCTTATGTCATTCACTCTAGGCGTACTATGTCAGTTACATACACGAGAAACAGAGACGCAGTAAACAATAAAAAGGTCCTACTTGTAGGCCCTAGAAAATAGCTGTGCCTTCGCAGCTAGGACAAGTTTCTGGCAATCAATGCACAACGGTGTTTCTTAACTGTCTCAAGTCTGTTTTTCGAAGAATGACGGCGGGACAAACTATGCATTCGCGTTCACATGGACAACACATGGAACTGATTGCACACGCGTGAGCTTATTTTCCGAAAGTCTTACAGGGGCGATACTTACTGAGCCTTACTCTTGGATTCAATGTGATGCTGAGGCCTTTTTCGGTTGCAGTAACTCTTGATGTAAAAGTTCATGAACATGACGAAGAAGAATATTCCCTGTGGCAGCGTAATGCACATTTGCGCCAAGGGGTATCCGCAGTCGATGAACAGTGGAATAGTCATGTGGAAGAACAGGATTACAAACTGCACCAGCTGGAGCTGGGTGAGGTACCGCTTCCACCACAGGTATTTCTGTACCGAGGGTCCCATCAAAGAGAGGAAGTAGTAGGAGTACATGACCACGTGCACGAAGCTGTTGAAGACGATGCCGAAGGCGACGTGGCCGTCAGCACCGTACGCGAGACCATACCAGCCGTTGAAGACTACGAGGACGTGATGCACCACGTGCAGGACGGATATGTGCGAGTCCTTCTTGCGCAAGACGAAGAAGACGGTGTCCAGGAAGTCTGCGATCCTCACCATCACGTACCACCACACGTGCGACAGCATGCTCATGGTCCTGTCGTCCCGCGCCTCGAAGTCGATTCCCTGGCAGAGCAGGCTGTAGCCGCCGCCCAGGTACGTCTTGGAAAGGAAGGCCACCACAAAGTAGCAGTTGAGGAGCACCATGGACGCATTGTAGAGCACAATCAGGGGCTTGATGCTGTCGTACGGCTTGCGGTCCTTCATGTACCGCGGCCCGCCGACCTTGACGATATAGACGTAGGCCGTCAGCAGCAGAACTATGAACTGCTTGTTGCCTACCAGGGCCCAGTCGGCGGTGCGGGGATCGCGGCGGAAGAAATACGCTTCGGCCGTCTCTAAGTCAGCCGCCGTCGTGGCGGTGATGTTCTCCATGGCGCCGTCGACGGCAACACTGGCCCCGTTGCGCGGCAGGCAAGCGAGCGGGTGAGCGAGTTGCCGAAACGGTGTCGACGCTTGTGTGGCCCGAATCAGCTCTGAGTCCCGCTCGTCGGAGACGCGCCCCTTTTTCTATCCTCTTCCGAGAATGCTGCCGGTGTGGAGGAGGAATGGGCCGGTGGGTGGTGGGGGAGGGGGCGGGCGTGGGTGCTCATTTCCAACAGAATGACCATGACGGTTTAAACATGCGGTGCGAGGGTGCAAGTGTGGGAGAGAGGAGATCGAGGAGGGAGTTCTTCTGCAATGACCGCGTGACAAGTGATCGGATGCGGCATGTGCCCGCGGCGGAGAAAACGCGCGGTCCTTTCCTTCTGCCTCTCGAATGCGGTCACGTACAACGTATGCGCCAATGTTGCGGACGACACACCATTTCTTCATTCTTTTTTCCTCTATGTGAGAAGCTGCCGTGACGCCGGCGATTGTGCCGGCTCTAGAGTCCGGGCTTACTTGCTCTCGCCCTTCATAGATTGAGCTCTGTGATCCTGAGTTCAGTAGGAGCTGTCATATATCCACGTGGACAATAAACCATAAAAAAGAGGGAAAAAACTATAAGATATAGCTCTATGCGTTCTTTCTGTTCACGGTCGCGGTTGACGTTGAGCGCTGACGTTATTGCTTAGTGTTACTGGACTACCGATCTGATAAAGATGCTCTCTTTGCAATTCGCAACGGGCTGGTTGGCATGATGAGCTGCTTGGGCCTTTGATTGCATCCTAAATGTGCAAGGAGGTTTTGGTAATGCATCCGCGTGTGCTCTCGAGCAAGAAATTTCTCAATGTCACCTATAAATCCTTTCAAAGCAGCCTGCTACTTCCTGATTTTCTATGACCAGCAGGGAGGATCGGCGTCAATGTTTTTAAATGTCTTTGCGCAACAAGTCCGTAGCGCCGTTGATTATTCGCTGCGTCAGCACGAGAAAGCAAAGGCTGCCGAATGAATCCCCCCCCACACACACAACTACAAGCGCAACAAACAAAAAGAAACTGAAGTATAAGGCCTGAGGAAAGTGCTGTTAAAATCCTTTTACCGGAAACTCTATAGAGGGACCTATTCGCGACTCCAAGTAAATGTTCGCTACCTATAGGCCGCGCCAAGCAACAGCTGATCCAGGTTCAGGCTTGAAGTGAAATACCGGGTCCTGTCACAGCATGCGCTGAATGCCTCGTAGTTCTCAAATCGTTATGATGCCGGCACGCACAAGCCCAAAAATTTCTGGCGTTTGAAATCGCACAGTGCGCTTTGCTCAGGCAGGCGATTTGATAAATTCCAGTGATTTACGCTAAAGCTTAATTTGGTTTTGTTCGTCTAAAGTTTGCTGCCTCAGAATTAGTATTACTAATGCTTTAAGCAGCAGGAATATTCTCGCTTATGTACTTTTGCCTACCAGCAGGGTAGCCGGAATAATAACTACGTCGGAAAGCCTGAAGTTGAACATGACACATGCTATGCCGCGAGGTGGCATATCGCTTTCATAGCATGCCTCAGTTTAGCGGTAAAAGAAGAAGATGCTATTTTCTTATTCAACGCCGTAAGTTGTCAGCTTGTTTCCCCGCAAGAAATTTAGAACTGCAACCAGCGCTCGTTCCAGCTTTGGAGCGTTCGACCTGCGCACAACGCCGCTAATTTGCTTTCCGACTCTGTGCACACAGTTAAATTCAATTACAGCTGGTTCAATTCGTGTCGAAGCCAGGCATTTACACCAATACAACTAACTTTGCCACAAGAAAAACCTCGCTAAGTTTCGAAGACCTGCTGGAAGAAACTCAAGTTGGTCCGATTGGTTGTTATTCACTTATCAGGCTTCAGCGAGTTTGAGAATTTCTACGGGCGGCAAGCGTCTGCTGTGTTCCCAAGCCCGGGTCCTACCTCGAACACTGCGTGCTGCGAACACGAACAAGCGCCAGTCATCGGACACCCACATCCTCATCAACGGTATCAGCTACCTCTAAAAAGAAGGTGCACTCCAACTCACAAACAGAACTCTCATTTGTTTTTATCCCAAGACACACTGACCAGCTAACCTTACACTTTTTAGCCTCGGTCTATCAGTGCAGAATATCCGTATTTCGCTTCTGAAAGTACGACAGATGTTACTGCCCATATATTGTGAGATGCTTTATGCAATACACTGCAACACGAGTCGCAGTGCGTAGTTGCGTATGAAGGTCGAAAACCGTCAAGTATCGTACCTGCAGCAGTGGAGCACCGCCGCGAACCAGTGATTGCACCATTCGGAGAGGCTCACTACGCAAGAAACACCGCGCTTCGACGCCACAAAAGAGGAACGTGACAACAGCACCAAGCGAAAGAGCCGTCGTGAAGCTGGATGTTGTAGCAATCTTTATTTATTTGGACGGGCGAGTTATTGACCTCTGCCTCGTTTCCGGCTTAAAACGAAGGTTCAATCGCTTTGCATTTACCCACGTGCAGCCATCACTGCCCCGCGCGGTCATTTTTCAGTGTGCGCTATCTCCCTGTATATGTCTTCCTCCCCCCCATTTGGGGAACGTCGAACATTTTCCCGCTTCCCTTCCTTGCAACCCACTTGTCATAAATGCTTACAAGCTAGCCAGTCCTTCCGCGTGGACTCGTCCATAATACCTTGACCCTTTCGACATGCGAAGCGCGGGGACACGTGTCGTTGACCCCTTTTCTCCCCGTCGCTTTGGCAGTCAACTCAGGCGCCAGTTTCACGTGAGTCGTTCAACGTCCTTTGACCCCGCGTTATCCCTTTGCTACTCAGTAGTATGTGGCAGCTGCCCTGCGCTTTTGTATTCTTCCGAGAGGTCTGCATCCCAACGTGTAGTATTGTTCACATTTAGCGGAGACGCTTAAACGGTGACAGAGAGCTTTAGAAATAGGGTTTCCTTACGGCTTGATGTATTCAGAGCCCCCACACAACGCTTGCGTTCTTTTGCACTTCATATGCGTTCTTCTGTACGTCCGACCAAGAACGTCGCCTAACTTCGCGTCTTCCATTTTTAAAGCTGCAAAATAAAGCGGACATAGCAGCCGCACTTGCTCAACTATATCAGAACACTCAAGGCTCTCGAGGAAAGTTCGAGGCGGACATCTGCGCACACATACAAGTATAGTTTGAATGGCCTTCGTGCAGTTTATCAGCTGCTACCGATGATTAGATTTGAAATGAGCGTTCACTTTAAGAGTGGACCGTACTGTACATTCCCGGGCCAACTATAGAGAAAGAGTTTTCCCTAATGGTACGAAATGACACGACGAGACACGCCTGAAAGAGCGTTGCTCCGTTTATTGTAACTCGTGGGGACGTAACAGAAACTGCTACAAACTTCTTGAATGTTGTTGTTACGACTGGTCGAAGGCACTTCGGATAGTGGTCGGACCATGCACAGAGGAAGGCTCCGGATAAACCTTCAGTACTTTCAAACTCTATCAAGCATCCACCCAGATAACTTAAGTTAGAATAGGGGCAACACTTGTATTCAATCAACCAAGAGAACAAGCTGGTTTCAAGAACCGGTATTCTACAATGGATCACATCCATACCATCAATCAGGTAATTGATAAACCTACAGAGTACAACGAAACTCTATAAGGGTTTCACAGGTGAAGAAAAGGCATCTGGTTCAGTATAGCCACTAAAAACCACAGAGACATTGTATAATCAAGGAGTACAGTAAGCATACGTGAGAATTCTAGCAAATATCTATAAATACTCCAGAGCTACCTTAATTCTCCACTAGAAAAGCGTAAAAATACCGATAAAGATAGCGCTCAGGCAAGGACACACAAACAATGCTATCCTGTTCAACAACACTGAGGATGAATTGCAACAAATGATAGAGGATCTCATCCGAGAATGTAAGAGTAGGGTTCAAAGCTATTATGCAGAAGACAAGAGTAATGTCCAATAGCCTCGTAAAGGAACAAGAATCATTGATTGACAATCAGCCTCTAGAGTATGTTCAAGACTACGCTTATCTAGGTCAGCTGTTCACAAGGTATCTTGCTCATGAGAAGGAAATTTATATAAGAATAAACATGCGTTGGAACGCATACGGCAGACATGACCAAACCTTGATGGGCACCCTTATCGTTATCTTTGAAAAGTGTACAATCACTGCATTCAACAGGTACTAACATATGGGGAGAAACTTTGATGTTAAGAAACAAGCTTGAGAAGAAGTTAAGGACCACACAACGAGCAATGGAATGAAAAATCAGTAGATCCCGCGTATATATGGGAATCGATGTTAAACGAAGCTTTCCTTGATGTTTACGCAAATGTTATGCAAACGTAACGCTAATGACAGAAATGTTTGCACGCAATGACACAAATGGAGTGTTAATCACGGCAGCGCAAGGCTATGTTAAACCAAAAGGTAAGATGGTCAGGTAAGTGTGTCATAATGACGTGATTGTTACAGACTTCTTTACTATTCGCCTCTGGTAATGGTTTGTGGGTAACGGGCTTGTGTTAACTCAGCGAGACATTTAGCCTATGCCGACAGTATTACAACAACGCCGTGATGACGACAGCATGACGGCAGTTCGAGGGAAACGCTCTAATGGCGACGGCGGAATGATCATGATAGAACCACGGCGGCCTAACAACCGCGGCATGACGGTAGCTGCACGATGATGAGGACAAGCTAACGACTGCATGCTAGAAGGCATCACGACCATGTGATAACAAGTCCGTGAAGGCGACATAATTATGATCATGATGACATTACGATGACAAAGCGACGACGACCTGCGGCGATGAAATGATGACGACTTAGTGATGATGATTTAGTGCGGACGGTGACAGATTTCTGAGACACAGGTCATGGCGACGACGGTACAACGGCAGCTGCATGAAGATGACGACATGCCGATGACTGCACAATTAATGAAGACAGAGCGACGATTGGACCACGACATGAAGACGACGAAACGATCATGATGGTGCGAATAGTACGAAGTAATGAACATGACATGTCACGAATGAATGACAACAAGGAAATGGCGATCACAGAATGACGATGACGAAATGACGACTATTGAGTTGCGGCGACCGAGTGACACCCCCCCCCCCCACTACCTGACAGCCTGAACTAATGATGAAAAAGGCCAACGTCAAATGCTATCGAAGTACGGCGCCGACGTTGGATTCCCAGTGCTATCTTGGCACATATTCCATACCATCGGTGGGGGGATGCTTCGGAGGTGGAGTGCTGCGGAACGTTGCCATAGCATGGGAGTGGTATCGTAACCGATTCTACGATTGCGATTGGCTGCAATAGAGCCATCAGATTCCCTATCTAGGCGAATCGTCTAGGGAAATGACAATACTAAAAGCGGAGAGTTTCCACGCAGTGGGGCCGACGTGTCATGATGCGGACTCGGATACTGAACATGCTCCTGCATGGAGTGAGCTTCCGTAACTGGAGCCGCGTAACTAATGTCAAATAAACCCTTTCTTTCCTTCATTCCTACTACCGGACGTATTCGTCGATGGGCTTGGTGGATTCCTTGCCAGAACACCACCTCGAGCAGCAACCCCCTCTCCGGGCCAGGTATTCTGAGGCGCCCGCTACCGTCTCCAGCGTGGAAGCTGGAGCAGCACACGCAGTTGGTGACGATAATGATGGCGTTCTTCTTTTCTGGCGCGTACCAAGTAGACGGATAGGCCAAGAATCGGGCGGCAGGAGGAGGATTCTTATTTGAAGAGAAGAAACGCCAATGAAAACAACAAGAACAAAAGGAGACTCCGGGAAAATTAGAATAGTGTGCGAGTGAGCGGTCAGAATAACTGAAGGAAAATGCCCAAGGTAACGTCACCCACTGACCTGTCACCTAGCTAAGCCCATTCTCTGTCACGCGCCGTGGAAGGGCGGCGGCTTGTAACTTGTTTGTGTCTAAAAAATATTTTATGTACTGCAAGTACTTCATTTTGCCGGGACTTACATCTAACGTTTTCATTGAATATTCACCACTTTTGTGTTGTCTGCTACCTATGAGCCTATGAGGCCAGATTTCTTTAGACCCGTATGTACTGGTGGACCTATTCTGGTGCATCTATCTGTATGACCGATTGTTTGTCATTTCTTCTTTATTCTAGGTAATTCACACCCAATACTGCGACCATTCATTCAAGTTAACTTAATCAATGCTTTACCCTACTTGTTAATTTCATCCGAATATTTTGAACGACCTTCATTTTGGTATCTTATGTATGGAGTATATTTCGCTGTGCAATTCCTCTTGGTTCACTTTTCTACTGAATATCTTTACACAGTGTTCAGAAAACAACTGTATACAGATTTGATATCAATAATTTTCCCACCTAACATTTACCGTTTTTCATTCTCCAGTCTGCCAGGGCATGGCGTACGTCAACGAGTCCCCAAGATGTCTTTATCCTCGCGTACAAAAACATTTTTCTTTAAATCACACAGTGAAATGCTACCGGTTAAACTTTGGTTGCACACAAAAAAGGCATTTTTGTATCTACTGTGAATTGTTGCCTTTGCGATCTGCCCAAAACTCTAGATCATTGCTTCATACGCTGTAAAGGTGCAATATTACTTAGGGATGTGCTTCAAAGGACTCTTAAGAAAGGCTTCGTTTCAGTCAGCATACCATCCGATACTTGATTGCACCCCTCGGAGTAGACAGGTCATTTGACACGTTTTTTTCCCTAATTGGACTAAATAGCCTATGGAAGACCCGCATGTTGGACCGAAATGGGAGGGGTGGGGGTGGGGGGGAGGGGCTGAAGCCATTGTTTCGTCAAAAAATTGCTCAAATGATTGCTCACTTGAAGGACACGTATGACTTAACAGAGTTTCTAACGGACTGGTACCACCTCTTGATGAGTTTATTGTAGTTGCCGCTTTTTAAGGTTCAAAACTACCTGTAGCTTTTGTGTGGTGCATGGTGTGCACAGCGTGATTTATAGGTCCTTTCTAGGCCATGAAAATGAAATGTGTTGCCGAGTGTTTGCCCGTTTCTCCCGTATAGTGCGTTTCTCGCACATACATGATGCAATAAATACCATGTAAGAAAAAAATAATGAGTCAATCCACTCTGTGAAGGTGGATGATCACCGAAGCTGTTTAGCACACAACACAGAGGTTACACAGAGTTTTGAACGAACGTACGAACGCAATTATTGTCATGATTGGTGGTCATCGTGATGAAAGGTACGCACACACATTTTTTTTTAATTTCGTGACGCTGTCAATCCCCTCAGGGATTTTCACAGGAGTGGGTTAGAAGGGTCTGTAGAAATTGTGGCACATGCATTCACATAAGTTGACAAAAGGGTAACTAGAAAGTGTTAAAGACAACGGACTTATGTTAACAGCATTGAATAGAGTAAAATAACGGGTAATATACTTATTTCAGTTACATATGGTGTCCTGCAAAATAAAGAAGAAAGACAAGCACACAATATATAAAATTGATAACCTCATCCAGAATTTCACCTGACTGATCTCCATTATACCTGTTAAGTAAAATAATGATAAACACAATAATGATATTATCACTTACTCGTTGCTGA